>NW_019233458.1:146810-162151 GCF_002742605.1 Olea europaea var. sylvestris
AATAAATGATATAATGAGAAAAGATTGAGGATCTTAAGTACAATTAAAATTTGATGCAACAAACAAGAATTAATATGGATATAATTTTTGTTCTAATTTTTGTGAGAAACTTTTTCTTTTCCCCAATAAAATCAATTAAATTGATCTATTGATGTTCAATATAAATTTTAAGAGAACAAGGTGGCCCAGAAGTTAATTGATATAACAGGCCAAGGATTAAAGTCATCGAGCAAAATAATTCCTATCGGGAAAAGGAAATCGAACTTCACACAATATTTATTACTATCTAATAGTTATATCAGAATTGATTATAAGTTAATCGACTCATTCTAATGTTTGAAAACAAATGATTCTTTTCATACATGAACATTTTAGCATCATCGATAGCTTTTAAATTATTAGTGAATTTATGTTCCGACAATAATACATGTTAAAATTTTGGTCCTCCAATTAATATTCTTGGTCCACGTTGTGGATGCTCTAATCTCATAGGAATATATACCCAGCCGTGAACCTCATGAAAGTGCCAGCCAAGTGGCTTGTTGGTGTAGATCAAAGTGGCTAAATTCATGGTTCCATGATGTGTTAATTCGTTCATATTCATGGCCCCACAAAAGGTAACTTTACATTGTTGGATAAGTTTAAAGAATTAATTATAAGTTTTTTTTTTTAATTTCTAACTTGATCTATAACTTTTCTTTGGCTTATAAAAAAACCTTATCATTTTGACGTCTTCCCAATCTTTTTAAAAGAGCATGCCTTTTTATATTTGTAAAAACTGGGCACCCAATAAACGATTTAGCCCTTGTTTGGTGGGGATTAAAATTAAATTTTTAGTAGAATTTTTTTTATAAAAGTTGATGAAATGTGTAACTGAAAAGTTGTGGGTCTCATAAAATATGTAGTTAAAATTAATTATTAACTTTGACTTAAATTAAAATTTATATTTAATCATGATCAAACATGGACATAATCCTCATCTTTACTCAACGGGTAAAGAATTTGTTAAAAGTCGGATTAAAATTAGATTTTTTAAAGAAATTCTTGAAATGTGGGATTGAAAAATTGTAGGTCCATGAAAGATGTGGTTAAAATTTAATGTTGACTTTGAATTGAAATTTTAATTGGATTTTTATCCCAAAAAACTGGGGCTTAAATAACAAACAATTAACATTCTAGGCAAGTGAGATATTTTCATATTGAGTTGTAGTAGGTGGTCATTTTTTTTTTTAATGACGTTTGGATCCATCAACTCTTATACTTTTCAAAAATTTGGTGAAGTTGCGTTGATGTAGCTCTCTAAGACATAGCTAAATATCGAAGTCATCACTCTTGTCTTGTAAGTAGGCCACGGTTCAATGGATGGTGGCCCTTATCAACCAAATTATATGCTCAATGATGTAGGCATCACAATATTTGTACGTGTCTGCCTATCAATTGTTCAAGCAAGTGCACGAACGCAAGGTAAACCTATCAGTTGGAATAATCGACAAGTACATATCTTATTCAAATCAATAGAATATTCTATTCTTGATTACTATGTCATACTTGAAATTACTTTGCTCCGACCCATTTTGTATCACGCAGTCTGAATCTTTCCTAGTCTTCTCTAGTATCTTAAAATATCCATGGACCAACAGGATTGTCCCATTTCTCAACAAAAATTCTCTTTGCAACTATCCTAGTCATCATTTGGCACCAAATGTGTTCTAGCAAAGGTGATAATTGGCTTGTCCCTTGCTGGAAGAATAGCTGGGTTGAATGCTTCTCAAAGATTATTAAGCATAATATCATACTCGGATAGATCACAAAAATGTGACTCACTCCACTAGCTAGAAGTTTTTCCCATCAGCCATTCATATGCCTATTGTTTTTCTGTTCTCATTCTATCCATTTGTTTCTTCCTTCGAGCCCTTGAAGTTGCTAAATGCGAAATTGACTTTATTCATATCAAGTTCTCTACTTTGGGTTAGACATTATATTCAACTTCACTGTTAAGACTTTGCAGATAATCTGAGTCACGATAGTCTCTCTCTCGTTGCCTCTTTGAGTATTATGTTGCTCAAAGACACTCAAAATGGTTTCGAAATCCATGTTTCTGACCAACATGTTCAAGATCTAAATCTTCAAACTCATTATTTTCACGATCTAATTAGTTCAAACTCAGAATGATTGTCACTTCATCTAAGCCACAATGTTCATTGCTCGATTCTTGAGATCTTTCACAAAATTTAAAAATTCTATTGGAATTAGTTTCAGAGAACATCAATTGAGTAATCTCATGGCAAATTTAGGATGGGAACATGGGGCACTACTACATAGATCTCATCAATCTTAAGAGTTTCCAGCATACACACAATATTATGATTAGTATAGACGTTAACTAACACATTTGTCAACGACATGTTACGTACCTTACATCTGTACACCATTGGCAAAATATACCCGAAAAGATTAACTGAATGTAATTTAGACTTAGAAAATGTAATCATGTCAACCATACCTCCTTGATATATTCGACTTGTTGGACATTCTATAGAAAACCTTTTCTGCATGGTGAACTTTGATGCGAAGAACGTCGAGTCCAATTCTGCAAAACTTAAATTGGAATAAATGGATAGTAAATACAAAAAATGTAGAAAATAAGACAATAAAACATCACCATATAGTGGAACAAAGTTATTTATTGAGAGATGTATTTCAAATGGGGTTTTTCAAACAATGCCCCTCTTTAGCATAAACTAAATCAAGATTTTAATTTAAATTAAAGTCAATAATTGATTTTAATCACATGTTCATGGAATTTATAACTTTTCAAATACACATTTCATAAACTTCTATAAAAAAATTACTTAAAATCTGATTTTAATCTTCACAAAAAATGGGCTATATATAAATTCAAAATATGAATAACCTTCACGATGTTCTCTAAAAGTTAAAATTGCAAAAGGAATCCTCAAGTTTTACATAGTTATCAATGTAGTTGCAATTTTGAAATTTATGAAAAGTTTTGAATATTGAGAGTAGATGGAAGGGTTTGAAACCTACAATCGTGTGAAAAGTGAGAGATCATTTATTGTTGAATAATAATATATGTACATAATTTTTTTACCTAATTCTTTACCTACTACTCATAATAGGGGTGAGGACACTATTTGAGATTTTTTATATTCACGCGGGGTCCGTATGCGTTATGAGGGATGGACAACTTTCGGTACGTTCTATTCGGCACAAATAGAATTATTCTTTATTGTTTGGGAGTGGAGACCTTAAATGCAAAGTAAATGAAAACACTCTCGTCTGAATGGAACACGTGCATTGCAAGTGACGATTTGATGGAATCTTAGACGATTTACTTCCGTTTGTTGTGACATGTAACAATTATGATAGTTTTGGAATCCATCTACCCAAAAAATAAAGAATGGTGACCCAAGTGTGAGAAAAAAGTTTGTACGAATTTTTAAAAATATATGTTTAATTTTGAAATAAAATTTTAGCAAAAGAAACCAAACAAAGGCATAGATATCCACTTGTCCTACTTTTAACTTATGGCACGTAGATTTTTGGAAAATTTGAGAAAAATGATTTTTCGGGGATTATATTAAAAAGTAAAAAAAAAAACATTTAAAAAAAATGAAAAAACCAACCTTAGACGAACAAGGAATAAATAAAGAAGATATTGTTAGGGGATGTGCTGTCCCACATCGATTTAATATCGAAATAAATACTAATTTATAAAGATTTTGGGTTTTTCTACCTAATAAAGTTAATCTTATTAAGATAGACCACAAATTTTAACATGGTATCAGAGCTCATTAAGGTCCAACGAGTAATTCGATCCAATTATAAGTCTCAATTAATGAGTAATAGATTGTAAAATTGGTCTGCTCAAACGAGAACCCTCTTGCATAGGCGTATTGAGGGATAAAAATCCCACGTCAATTAAATATCGAAATATTTACCAATTTAAAAAGATCTTAGACTACTCCTCTTAGCAAGGTTGACCTTATTATGATCGATCAGAAGTTTTAACATAGTATCAGAGCCACCTCGTAAATTTCAAGATTGATATGCTCAAATGAGCCACAATTTTGAGGGTGCGTGTTAAGGAATGTGTTATCCCACATCGATTTAATACCGAAATAAATACCAATTTATAAAAATATTTAATTTCTCCACTTAATAACCACCCCCTAGTCTTAACAGATATATATGAAGGGAACCTGTGATCTAGTTGAGGCATAATCCGCGATTTACCTCCAAGGTTCTAGGACAAGAGTCTTGGAGGTCTAGGATTTAGTCTGGTGTAAGTTGGGATGCCGGATATAAAAAAAAATGTTATATATGGTGGAAATTGCAGGTGAAGCTTTCGAGGAAGAGCCGACGAGGCAGGCCCCGCCAAAACACCGCGACTGGGTCCAAGGATTTCCAGGAATGAAAACGACGGAAACTCAGGTCAAAATTCAAGTTCAACTCTTAACTGTTCCAGATTCCAGATGAATTTCACTCTTTCAAATAGTCAAAATTGTTCCATCTCCCTACCGCTTTTCCAAGAAAAAAGAATAAATCCCATATTTGATTTTGCTTTGTGATTCTTCTGTTTGCTGAGAATAGTTGTGATCTTTTAATTTTAATGCAGAATTGAAAAGCCCATCTGGTAATTTGATTCAGATAGTTGTTTTGTTAATCGGGATAACTGGTTGTAATCTTCTGAGATCCGATGGTGAAGGAAACGGAATACTACGATGTGCTAGGTGTGAGCCCCACGGCCACCGATGCAGAGATTAAAAAAGCTTATTACGTCAAGGTATGGAAAATACGTCGATCAATTAAATTCATGGAATGGTTCTTTTGTATTTCTTTATTTAGTTAAATTGATTTTGCTTTCCTTCTCGTTATTATCGTTTTTGCTGTTTGCTAGAAGAATTTTGGGGGTATAGGGAACTCAATTCTAAAAAAATATGATGCTTTGACTTCTAAGCCGCATGAAAAATCCTTTTTTGGGTTTATTGATTTCATGAACATGTTAATCCAGCACGTAGCTACTGAATTTTCAGGCTACGTAGTAAAATCTTTATGACATGAACTACATGTTTAAAAATTTAACAGAAAAAAAACTTCAAGTTCAACTAAAATCAGGAAATTTACCTTTTTTAGAATATGATATGGCAATAAGATATAGGTTTCTGCAAGGAGTTTCTGCTGACATTATAGTTACGTATATGAAATTTTGCCTCACATTACCCCAATTGAATGTCGACTCATGCTGGAGTAAATTTGTTTCCTGAAGCAAGTTGTTTTACAAACTTAATAGAGTTACTCAAGAGTCTGACCTTTTAGAATTGCAAAAACCTTAGACATTTGTAGTAGCTGGGTTACATGCTCAAACAAGGAGCAACTCTTGCCTTCTGAATCGTGGTAGTCCGGTAGATTCTGCTGCTAACAAAAGGAATAGGGAATAAGCTTGTGACATCCTTCTTTTACAAGATGTTCGTTAAAGTAATAGGCTAGTGGTGAATGAATAAAAGTTTATCATGATTGGATGAATAACACCAGGCCTGATGTTTTGCTTTAACATATTTTCTAAACGAAGGGGTATTTTTAAAACCCAGTTTTCTTTCTGTAAAATAACTCCTATTTGAAAGACCGTCTTGGAAAAAATTTCTATTTTTATTCGACAGATATAATATAAACTTTTTAGCAGTTAGTTTGGTTGGAGCTTACTCTGACAAATATATTTAGGTTTTGAAACACGTTAAAACCAAAAAATTTCTTTAAAAAAAAAAAAAAAAAAAAAAAAAAAAAAAAAAAAATAAAAAAAAAAAAAAAAAAAAAAAAAAAAAAAAAAAAAAAAAAAAAAAAAAAAAAAAAAAAAAAAAAAAAATTCCTTTTCCCCTTCCATAGGACTGACCTCTGAGTAGTTTGCTGCCTAAGCCTAAAATGATGACAGGTATACTGCTCTGTTCCATAACCACTGAGATGTGAAAAAAAGTTCTAAAATATTATTGCATTCATTTGTATCCAAATGAAGCGAGTAAAGGCCAATGTCCCATATTATCTCACTTCTCTTACCATCATCAATTTCCTCTATAGCTCTCTAGCAAAAGTGCAATGCAGGATGCATGTTCCATGAAATATCCTTTTGAATATTTTACAGATTGGGGCTGCATTGGCATTTGGGCAGCATTGTTTTTTAATTCTCATTTTCCTATTCTACATTTTGCGGCCACTGAGGTGAGTACCCGGCTGTAAATTTCAGGGCCCTGTGGGATTAGTTGAGGTGCGCATAAGCTAGTCCGGACACCCATGGTCATAAAAAAAAAAATATTGTGGCTTTGGATACCTTAATTCAATGCTTTATAGAGAAGAGGGTGAATTGATCCGTCAAGAATTTAGGTTCATTCTTTTTTATAATCCATTTGAAGATTAAGAAGTTCTGTAAATCTGTTTTAAATAAAGGAAGAATGCCAGCAGGCTATAGAAGTGAAGGTTGGATCCAAAATTATAATTCCCATATACTGGTTATGCTAGATAATTGAAGTTTTAGAAGAAAAACTAGCTAACTTAATGACATTTCTGATTTTTTGGTTCATTAAAGTTGGACTCTTTAACTTCAAAATCTAATTGTACCCTCAAACTCCCCTTTCAAAGTTTTATCCATTTGGATTACTTGGTGAAACAAATGTAAAATGAAATTGGGGGAGAGAGAGAGAGAGAGAGGCACACCGCACACTCTTCACTTTTGTTTTATATACTGGCTTTTTATGGTGTAGAGGCAATGATGCAACTGGATTTAATAGGAGATGGAGTAAAACTGTGATGAAGAAACTGGAGGTACAGAGGCAGGTGAAAAACTTAGGGTCAGTCATAAAGCAGAAGTTTATGAGGCCTTAGAGCTCCATCAACTAGGAAGCAATTGAGAAAAGCTGTCTAGAAAAGGAACGAGGCACTATTCAATGGAATTATTTTGCTGACATAAGGCTTTGTTCTAAGATGGTATTTCATAGGAGGTTTCATTTATGAGATTTTAATCTGAAGCACTACTATTCTAATCCTGAAACGAGATTCAGTCGTTCATATCTGTCCTGTCTACCTGAGAACCTTTTAATTTCCAGTTCCTACAATTATATATGGTAGATAGCCGTGAAAACAACACATCACTTCTAATCTGTAGGGTAGTTTCTTAGGATAGTGATCCCAGATTTTTTTTCTTTTATTTGATTTATGTTTCTGAATGCGTTGTTCTTGTGTGGTTCCTGGTTTCAGTCTTGTTCTTTTACCATATTTCAAATTGAAACCACATAAAACTGAAAGAAGTATCTCTCCTATCTAAACATCTAAATGTGCTTCATCCATTTTGTTTGTGGTTGTTGCAGGCTAGACAGGTCCATCCAGATAAAAACCCAAACGATCCTTTGGCAGCACAAAATTTTCAGGTGAAACTCCCTCCAGATTTTATTTGGAAGCTTTCTAGTTTTTGCCGCTCTGTGGCATGTTCTTTTATGTGTTTCTGTCAGAACTTGGATGAATAACGTAGCTAAAGCATATTTTGTTTGTGGCCTTTCTTTCAGATGCTGGCTTTTTTCTTTTTCTTCTTTCACTCACTTATTGCTGTTTCCTAGCTAATTTTGTGTCTTCTACTAGTCAAATGTTATTGTGGCATTTTTTTATGTTCTATACTGTCATATGTTTATCTTATTATGTGTGAGTCAGAACTCAGATGTGTAAGTCCATGACTGAGATTTGCTTTAGCTTCAAGAGAGTCAGACTTAAGCAACATCAGCTCAGCATTAGTTTCATTTATTTATTTTTTCTTTGGGTTGAATGTTGATGATGGTTCTTGGCAGAACATAGCCTTGATTTTCATGTGCTTGTTTATCGCTTTCTGTTCATGTATACAAATGTTTATTCTTTGAAAACATAAGTCCTTTCCCTTGAGTACCTTTTAGATACCTTAGGATCCTCATAACAAAATCCACATGCTATTGTACAACTCCAACAAATATGCAATGTCTGCCCGAGTATGAGATAGATAAACAATCGTCTCACGTGACTTTGATATCTCCCTTTGTCTACTGGAACACAACCTTCCTTTGCTGTTAACTTCTGATTTGGATCAGTTGGAGCATCCCCTGATTTGCATCCCAATATATCTGTTTCTTTAAGTAAGTCAAGTATATTTTATGCTGCCGCATGCTGAAAATGCCATTTTGAGGTTGCTTCTCTGCAAAATCCTGTGGTCCTTTATGCCATACCATTAGAAATTTGGTAAACATTCTACTGACTATGCTGGGCCTATCAAGGCTGTCTAGGAGCAACCTTGAGATCCTATTAGGCAAGCAATGCAAAGTATAATCAGTCTGATAAGTGAAGGCAATTTTTTGTGTTTGAAGTTTATGCCCTGGTTTGGTACAAATTAAAATCCAGATTTTAATCTAAGTTAAAATCAAAAACTAATTTTAACCATACATTTTATGGGACCCACTACTTTTCAACCACACATTTCAACAACTTTTGTTAAAATCTATTAAAAATCTGATTTTAATCCTCACCAAATAGGGTTTATGTATTTGCTACATTAAAAATAGCATCATCGGCCCAGGAAGATCCATGATTAAACCTGTGAGATTATTGAAAGGAGATCTGTGATATTACTGTCGACTCAAGCATCTCGATCCTTAGCTTGGTGATGTTTCAAAAGTTGAGGATTAGTTTTTGGGGAAACTGATGCAGGGTAGTAGTGCCCACTGCGATTACCCATTTTCTACTTTCTTAGTGGCTTTCAATGCACTGTAAGGCTATTTACTGTCACATCAGTGTTGTCTTTTATTTATTTACTTTGAATGGTTCAGATTAATAGCATGTTTGGGTGCTTAATTATAATTTAAGCTGGTCAAGCATACTTTTTATCCACATTTCAGAGGGCTGCAACTTACTATCCATATATTTTATAGGACCTACAACTTTTAAGCACTTAAAAGCAATACCAAGCAAGCACTAAATAGAAGTCCATGGCTAATATTTATTCTTATAAGGGGTTTGAGCATAAATAGAAGGACTTTGCAAGATCCAAAGATGTAGTGTCCTAGACTTTTGAGAAACTTCAATTTGTTGTTATCTCCTATTCTTTCCTTATTTGGGGATTAATATTGCTGTTGGCTCTTGGCAGAATATTGTCTTGAATTTTCACTTGCTTTTTTCCCTTAATGCTCATGCATTGTCTGTTGCTTACTCTTTCTCGGGAAAATCAGATTAAAATACACAAAAAACTTACAATAACAATGATAGAACCTTGCTAAGGATGAGCAATGATCTAGTGTGTTGGATCTGTATATATTCATGTATAATGTGTGAGGTATGCTCTTGATCTTTCATTTTCTAATCTTCCCTTTGATTTCAGATTTTAGGGGAGGCTTACCAAGTGCTGAGTGATCCATCCCAAAGACAAGCTTACGATGCCCATGGAAAGTCGGGAATTTCAACGTCAGTTTATTTTATATTTATGAACTTTCGTAGCATTTGCATAGTCAAGAGCTTTTGATACATTGACTTGATTTTTAACGGCTATTTTCTGACGACAATTTTCCTGCCTTGAATTCATTTCAGGGAAGCAATTATTGATCCTGCAGCAATTTTTGCAATGCTTTTTGGAAGTGAGCTTTTCGAGGATTACATTGGTCAACTTGCCATGGCATCAATGGCTTCCTTGGATATATTCACAGAAGGAGAAGAGTTTGACGCTAAAAAGTTGCAAGAGAAAATGAGGGTAAATTTTTTAATATTCCGTGTTTAGCATTTGAACTTAACACTTGTGTGTACCTCTGTAAGGATTTCTGTCATTAAGGTTAACAGGAGTACAAGTTTACAGTGAAGGGAAGGAGGGGTTGAAAGGGCCTTATGCTTATCTTTTTCTGCTCTCAAATTTACCGTGTCTACTAAATAAGCTTAGCCTCCGTTTGGATAACAATTTATAAACCATTTATAAATTTAGTCAAAGTCAAACATTAATTTCAACCACACGTTCATAGCTACTAATTGTTATCCATGCATTTCGTGGCTCACAACTATTAACCATTTATAAATTTGCCAAATGGAGGTTTAATATTGATATCAGATTGAGAGATTATGATTCTAATTTCTATCTTCTCTGGTTCTTTTTTGTGTACTTTCTTTGAAACTAAATGGTGTAGGAAAATGCAAGCAGTGTCAGAACCAACTTAATCTTCCCATTTTGCTAGTTTAGGAGTCTCTTATTATTTCCTTGACAGGATTTAGTTCTGGAAAAGAGGTTATCAAAGGAGATTGTTTTCTTTTCCTATTGGGAGATGCCTAGTAGATTTTTGTAGTCTACTAGGATATTACTTTTCTTCTTTTTATCTCTATATAAGAATTAGGATAGATTTGCTCTATAAACTTCTTTTGCATGGGGAATACATCTTCTAATTACTGACTAAAAGAGAAAGATAACATGGTATAGAGAAAATATTACTCAAGTTTATTAACAGGATAAATTCTTAACACAGTGATTAATATGCCAATGTGATCCTAAAAAGGAAGGGAGAATTTCTTTTATTGGTATCTGCAACTCTTAATCGGAAATTTATTTATTATATCTGTGTTTATTTACTGAGGGCTTTTTCCTTGTAACATTTAGACTGTTCAAAAGGAAAGGGAAGAGAAGCTTGCTGGTATACTAAAAGATCGGTTGAACCTGTATGTCCAAGGTCATAAAGATGAATTTATTCATAATGCTGAAGCTGAAATATCTAGGCTCTCGAGTGCTGGTAACGTATCAATTTTTTTTTCATTTTCCAGTCCAGTGATTACTTGAAGTTCCCTAGCGTTTTATATTGATGTCATGTTAAGACTTGTAATGCTGGAACCAAGCCATATGGAGTTGCTGCTTGCTCTTTTTTCCGTTTCATCTCTTGGTAGCTTTCTTTCAGTCTTCGGAACCTTTCGCATGACGTGAAAATTTGTCGACTCTGTGTTGCCAAATGCAAAGACAGTCCAAAGATAAATAATAATAAACTATTAGACTTCATTTTGCAAAATTGACTACAATTCAGTGCTAATTTTATGTGATTGAAACTGTTGACGTCAAAATTTGGTAAATCTTCCTACTGGACTAGTTGATCTCAAATCAATCCTAATGTCAATTGGCATTGATCTTATTTTTATTTTTAATCAACAAGATGGCTGATTCAGTGATAACACAGGAATTAAATTGTGTGTTGCCAGCTGTCAAGTCAATTCACCAACGAAAAGAACTGGTGTGAAATTGTAATGCAATTGTATAAATTGAGGCTGGACAGTTAGGTGGGCAGTACACTGGGATGTTATATGTATTAAAGTCCACTACTTTTTTTACTTTATATAATGGCTGGACATGGGTATTGTCCAGTCTGTAGTATAATAAATTAGTCATTTTAATGCAATCCCACTTTTACTGAGAATTTTAAGTAGCCTAGGAGTATATTAGCTAAGAGCCTTGCTTTATTTCTTAGCTTTCTATGAGTTTTTCATGTTTCCTTGAAGCATTAGGAAATCCAGAAACCTACAGTAAGCATATATTCTTACAATTAAATGGAAGAGTTGATTACTATGAGAGTTTGACTGTAAGGTTGTATGAATCTTCCCAGTCCTTCAAGGCCAAATCGCTCCTCTCTTGTCTTCTTTTATAGCACTTCAGCATTTCCTCATTTTTCTATAATTTCAATGCTAATTCTTTCTATCGTATATTCTACCACAAGAGACATGAAAACATCTCTAATATTCATGGAGGATTCTTTAATTTGTGTGTTTTGGAAATAAGGCCTGCTATTTTGGAGCTACAAACATTATGAGTTGTTATTGAAGAATCAAAGTAGAGATTTTTCAGGCATAGGTAAAATCATAGAATAGCGACAAAAAGAAAGAATTGAGATTTCTGAAAAGGTTGTTGGAGATATAAACCAGAAGAAGAGCGTGATGAAAGTGTGGAAGATTTCATGCAACAAGAAGAGAGTGAAATTGGTTATCTCGAGCAATTTAAAGGTGTCGCTGATTCAAAAGGCTTTAAGGTAATTGATTTCATTATTCCTAGCAGATTCAAAGTTGTCGAAGTAGAGTTTCTTGACTAGTATGTGAATTGGCTTCAGCAACTTCTATGAAGTTTATGCTATAATGAATTTGTGGTTGTATACTAGTTAAGCTGCTGGAATTTTATTACCCTGATGTAATATACTTTAGAATCAAGGGTATTTTTATTTTTCAAGTAATGGCTAGACATGGATACTTTTCACAGTCCTTAGGGTCTTAACTTGGTTATTGGATATCCTCAAACCTATGTTGCTTGGACTTGGTTGTAGGAGTCCAATATGGGTACATATCCATTAGTCAGATATTTTCTAGAGTCCATGGTGTCTTAAGTTAGCTATTGGATTTCATCAAACCCCAAGTTTAAAAAAGTGGAACTAGGTACTGAGGCATTTTTCCTTTGTGAGGTGATGCGTAAGCTTAAAAACCAAGCAAAAGAATTTGTCAAAAAAATTGTAAATACCATACACATATAAATATAATAAACCATAAACAATCAATCTTAAAGAACCATCCATTGAGTAAATAAGTAAATAAAACAGTAAATGTTATATTGTCCGTCACTCCTATTGCAATGGAAAAAAACAACTTACATTAAAAAATTGTAAAAGTCTGCCCACAAAAAAAAAATAATAATAATAAATAAAAATAAATAAATAATCTTAAACCATATACTAATATAATTTTGTAAATCTAAGTCATCTACTAATATAATTTTGTAAATCGAAGTAAATTCAATTAGACATATATGGATCCTTTTTGTGAAATAGATTGTTTTCTTTTAGGTTGACTTTGTATGCGAGTAGGACTGTCAATTCCTTGTGGAGCTATGATGCTTGAACTCTTCAAAATGACTAGAATACTCGTGTCGACACGATAGAACACAGGTACAGGTACTCTATCTGGACACGGCAATTTATACAAGGGTTTATATTTTCCAACTGTTACACAATTTTTGTGATTTTAGTTAAATGAGCTATTATTTCCATTGGTACTAATGTTTTTAGGTTAATCAGGTTGACAATAAAAGCCATATTAATAGTGTTGATAGGTTAATAAGGTTGACAAAAAAGCCATATTAATGAAATTTGGACCCTTTTAAGTCATGTCCCCATATCTTACATTTTAGAAAATAAAAGATCCGACACTTGACCTGATACCCGTACCTAAGTCTGAATACCATAGACGCGATCTAGGTCTATCATCTTTTACACCACATGCATTTGATGGAACTTCACCACCAAAATCAGCAATCCATTCATCGTCGTATGGAAAATCTTTGACACTTAAGTGGTCTTGTCCTTCATTGAGTGACTTCAATCTTACATGTCGATCTTTAAGCCTCTTGTTTTACATGATATAAACCAATGTATTCAACCTCTTTGTTGTCACACAGTTCCCTCTCTTTGTATGTACTTGATTAAATATACTCCAATTGCGATCAGTTGCAAAAGATTAGCAAATTAGACTTAAAAACTCTCGTTGCAAAACTTTCAGAGGAGACGAAAAGCAGAAAATAAAGAAGGAAAGAACATTTCATACAAGAAGCTGCCAGACTTGGAGAAGAAGCTTTTATTTTTTTATTGTTTAGATAATTATAATAAGCCCACTTCTTTGTTCTTTTGTTTGAGAAGATGGCCTAATTAGACTTTTATCTTTGAAATACTCCTTCACATTAAAAACTTAAAAATATTAAATTACAAATAACAAAATGAGGCGCATGCCTCACCCATGTGAATTGAGGCAAGTGCTTCTCAAATATATTAAAAATAATAATAATAAATAAATAAATGAAAAATGTACTGGACGTAGTGTTGTACCTCAGCCTGAGTCGCAACTTAAGACCGTCTTTTAAACCAAGATCAAATATATGTTGCTTGGACTTGGGTATGAGTCACATCCCTTTTTTAGTATTAAAATCTAGAAAATGGCTAAAAAATGATCCAAAATTTAGACACGGATACGTGGATGTGTTTTATTACCTTGAAGTGTAAATTTATAACAAATTAAATTGCAAATTGTGATACTACATTTAAATTTCATTTCAAGTCTGGAAATATGAAATGCAGATTAGAAATAATTTGATTAGAATACCTAAAAAAAAAATTAGAAATAATTTGATTAGAATACCTAAAAAAAAAAAAAAAAAAAAAAAAAAAAAAAAAAAAATTCCCTTTTTTTTTAGTACTTCCTTTAAATTGGAGAGTACAAGCAACATAGCATCAGACTTTTATAGGAACTCTTCAGTAATCTATAAAAACCTTAGGTAAGAGAGTTGCTTAGTTTTTTTTTATTTCATCTCCCCTGGAGAATTAGAAAATCCTGCCAACCAATGGGTAAATATTCTTTCATCATGAGAATTTTAAAATATGTTTCTTCAATTGCCTAGTAAAAGTGAGTTTGAAGCACTCTAATGTTCAAGGGTCCTGTTTATCATCTCAAAACAGGCTAGAATATGGTCTCGAAGCCCTTTCATTCCATTTTGTATCCTACCACTTGCGATGCTATCTGTATAGGATCTGTTACAGTATTCATCATAGGGGGGCTATATGAGAAATTTGCGAAATTCTAGTAGGCTTTATGAGATTTCTTACAGCTTTCTTGTGTCAGTATGAGCATGGGCAGTCTCTTGGAAATTCAATTTAGAATTATGCTTAGCAAAATGTATCTTGAAAGAGAAGCACCAGTCAATGTCCATCTTGGGGTAACCAATGTTCATATGGTAGAAATTCACCATGATTTTGAAGTTAGAAAGGTATATAGTCACTCTTATTGAGCTGTTTCACTAATAGTTCTGTACTTGGTACCACAAGATGAGATGACTACCATGTGCAATTCAATATGCTAGAGGATATGGTATGCTTGTGAAGACATTTGCCAAGACGATCAAATTTATTACTTCAAAAAGTTGAGGTGAATGAAGCCCCTCTAACTTGATGGTTTCAGTGTGGCATTGCCTCGTATAAGTTTCAATTAACTTGATGGTAAATTTGCTGTCAATCAGTTCAATGAGAAAGTTGTTCCCTAGAGGAACCCATGAAACATTTACTGTTGATAATTTATATCCGAAAAGCAACGATATAAAAGATGCTATGTTTTACAAGCCATATTGTCTTGTCAAAACAGTGATACACTAGAGCCTGTTAAAGGCAGACATGTTCTATAAGCGACTTCTGTGGCAATTTTTTCCTTTTTTTTCTTGAATGGAGAACAGATTTATTTACTACCCCCCCCCCCCCCCCCCCCCCCCCCCCCCCCCCCCC
>NW_019233458.1:162375-165110 GCF_002742605.1 Olea europaea var. sylvestris
TTTTGGGGCAATTTTTTCCTTTTTTTTCTTGAATGGAGAACAAATTTTTTTACTCCCCCCCCCCCCTCTTCCCCCCTTTCTCCCTCTCTCTATCTCTTTCTCTCCGACATTTGTCACATTCATTTTTCTTCAGTATGCTGCTCTTTTATCATCATTTTACTGCAATTGGAGAGTGTGTTTGCCTCATCAATTTATGTGTTCTGTTACAGCGTATGGCGTTGATATGCTGAATACCATTGGCTATATATATGCAAGGCAGGCAGCAAAGGAGCTTGGAAAGAAGGTGATGTATCTGGGAGTGCCATTCGTTGCTGAGTGGTTCAGAAACAAAGGACACTTTATAAAATCCCAAGTAACTGCTGCAACAGGTTAGTTATCATGTGCTGTTTTGACGAGAAGCTGATTTTGCTTGGTTTCTATATTTTTACTCGGATAAAATATTTTGCCTTGTTTAGTTACCCTGTCGTGTATCTAATTCAAAATCAAATGTCCGAAACTGGCTCTATGGCCATGATACCTAGGTTCTACTTGGTTTTGGAGGTTTGAAATGAATTGTAAACTGTGTACCAATAAAACAAGACCTGAGATAGAGAATTTGTTGATCAGAGGACATAGTGTACAAGCCGCGAATATTATGTCCTCTGTTTATGTACAACAAACAACTTAATTGTCATGCTACCTGTGTTCTTACCAGATACTTTCATTAGTTCTTTTGCAAATCTTTAAAGGTGTTATAACTTAAACTACAATTTCATATAATACTAATTACAATTTTTAATTAAAGCTGAAGAATTTCTACATTCCTTTTGTTTTTAAGATTCAAAGAGATACAGTTTCTTTTTCTTTCTTCTATTTCTTTTGTTTCACTGGGGTGAGATCTACAATTATATAGCTGAAAGGAGCTAAATCTGACCCTTGATCATGCCAATATGGGTCAGGGCTAACCAACGGCGCAAAACATTTGTGCCCATATTGACGGATAAAAGTTATCTTAGTCTTGGGAAAACCAATCACATTATCCTTCCAAAACCAGGTGGGACAATTTAGTACAAGCTGCCAATCAAGATATGATATTTGTTGTGTCCAATCCATGGTCCATAGATCCATGGCTCACCCACAATTCAGGATTACGATAGCACAAGATTTGTGGCTTTTGATACTGCCCGCTATAATTTGAGTCAGATCCTTCTCCCTGCCAATTGTTCGGATTGCTTATGCCCATATCGACAGGTAGAAGATGCATATATATCAATATAAACCAGTCATATGACTCATATTATCCTATTGCAACCAACATGGGTGGTGATTACATCAGAAAGATGTGAGATCTTATCTTGATTATTCTTGGGCTTTATCTTTAAATTTCGATAATTAGATAGTTTCTTTTGCTTATGAGTTCTCAATTTACTCATGCATGGCCTGTGGCCAGGTTTTTAGTTTCAGTTGCATAGTTAAAATATATTCTTACCATAGGCCTTGTTATTATACACATTAGTTTGACAAAAATTTCCAGTTATTTGGTTCTGTTGTACTCAATTCAATATAAATATTCCATATTTATCTGTGCTGGCTATATGGGTCTTCTTCCCTTCTCAATTTGTAAAATTGATGATCCCAGTTCATACAGAGCCAACATGTCATGATGTTGTTAGGTTATTAATTTCCTTCTCTCGAGCTTTGGACTAGATGTATTAACAGAATTGTTTTTTATTTAATTATTTTGTAGTATTTTTATGGAACTAAATTAATTTATAATTTTCATAGGTGCAATAGCTTTGCTCCAGCTACAAGAAGACATGAAGCGGCATCTTAGTGAAGAAGGAAACTACACTGAGGAGGAACTTGAAAAATACATGGAATCCAACAAGAAGTTGATGACTGATTCCCTCTGGAAGCTTAATGTAGCTGATATTGAAGCGACACTCTCCCGTGTTTGTCAGATGGTTGTTTTCAGGACTTGAACTTTTGGTTAACTGTTTTTTGTCTCATCTCAATTTCTCCATTATGATGTATTATGATTTCCTTAGGTTCTCCAAGAAAACAATGTGAAGAGAGAGGATCTTCGTCTACGAGCAAAGGGTTTAAAAACTTTGGGCAAAATTTTTCAGGTAATATATATGCCCAAAGTTCTCGTCATTTTCCCTTCATATAAAGTATTGCATTCATTAAAATGTAAATGTTTTTCGTATGCTTCAGAGAGTGAAGACAGACAATGGGAATGACAGTATACCAAACGACCCTGTCCATAAGTTGTATGGGAGTGAACCAAGTAACAATGCTTCTTCTTTTAACACATCAGAAGGATCGCCAAAAGATGAAGAGGTGTCTCACAACGCATTAGCATCCCAGGTAGTGCTTTCGTTTCCCCCATAAACTCTCTCTCTCTCTGTGGAAAAGGTGAAAATTAAAACAGCTTCTGCTAAAAAAGTTCATCTGTTTTAGATAGAGAAACTTTTTTCTTGAATAAGATGATTTTGCTCACCCACCACCACAACATGCACACTAGAAAAAGGAAGAAGAAAAATCCAATCAAAGGAAAAAAGATAAAATGGAAAATGAAAAAGGGTAAGTGTTCCAAAAAGCTCTGATGCTCTAACTTTTCGAAATGGTTGAAGTACCTGTGTCGAATACGACACGAGTATGGGTATGAGATATATGTCGGATCCTTCAAGTTTTAATTGGACATTTTGCCCTTTTGCTTCTTCTCTTTTATTTTTTATTTTATTCCCCCCCCC
>NW_019233458.1:165333-174738 GCF_002742605.1 Olea europaea var. sylvestris
CTGCCTCCAAGAGGACAGAGAAAGGCAACGGCGCTAGGTTTTCTTTCCTTTTTCTTTCTTGTTTTTTTTCGCTTTTCTTCTTTCTTCTTTTCTTCCTTCCCTTTCTATATTGGTGGTTTAAGGTTTTGTTTGTATAAAATGAAAATGGGTTCCATATAGTGCTATTTAGTGCTCCATTGCAATCAAGTCCCTCATTTTGTATTTTATATAACATTTAGTAATTAACTTCCTATAATTGAAAACTAAATCTCAAAATTCTATTTTATTCGTCTTGACTCCTTCGAAATACTCATTTTTTTCTTTGTGAATAATTGTTTTTGATCTATTCAAAATAACATCTTGGGTTAGTAAAAAAATTGAAATTTGAAAGACATACTCACGTACCCATGTCCGAAATTTGGACACTTTTTAGTTATGTTCCCGTATCTTATATTTTAAAAAATAAAAAGATCCGACACTTAGATACGTGCCCGTACCCGAATCCGAGCATTATAGCAAGGATGCTGACATTTTCCTTATTTATCTGGGACTAACATTGAATTAAACAAAGAAAGATTAGCATCTATATATTTCATTTTTCTGATGGATAAGTTTAAGAATCAATTTCACTAAAATATCTGCTATTTTGAGGAAAATATAATATTTTAATGTAATGAATTCTCGCTCATAAAATCCAATGTTGTTTTATCCTTTAATATTTATACAACTGGATTTTACAGAGCCCATACGTCGAGGCCCCACAATTTGCCGGAGCTCAATTCAACAACTTTCCAATGCCAACTGCTCCACCAGGTGCTCAGAGACATGCATAAACATATCCAGGGTTTGAATTTTTTCGTAGCATTTGATCAGTACCGTGTGTTGTATGTATTTTTCTAGTCAACTTGTTGAAGTTAGCGTGTATATTATTTCTTGAATGTGCTTGTTACATGTTATACATGCCATTTAGAAATTCTTTGTTGCAGCTCAAGTCTTTGATCATTCCTTGGGCTGATGCTTAACTAACAGTGATTCCATTTTCTTGAGTCGCATATTGAGTTGCACATTATTGCTAAAATAGCTATGTTGTCACTTGTGCTGTCGTCAGTCTCTTCCAACCTCCATGTCATAATTCGGTATTTTGGATTGAATCCCACTCGGGTGGGGACTGCCCACAATGCCTTCGACAAGTAATTCCAGAAAATAAAGCCTCTGAATAGGTTCTATTTCGACCCCACCTCACCCACATGGTTTGTTCCTACCGAGAGTCCTTATCTTTCTCTTGCCCTGACATAATTTGGGGCTATCAGTTTCCTAGTTAATTTATCCCTTGGTCTTGATATCATATACACCGAGACTTGTATGATGGAATTTTTAGCTCGAAAACCATTGAATTTGTATTGTTTGACATTCTAGGGAGGGATGTGTCTTCATAATTCAAGAGACTAGACTTAGGGGCAGATTTAGAAAGTAGAAAAACTTGTAGGGAACAATTCCAGAAATTTGTGATACCTATCATTGAATTTGAGTTTTGGTGGTGTACTATTTGGTTGTGTAAAATGACTTTCTCAGCTGGGTGAATAGAGTAGGATAGGCAAAGGTATGAAATAGTATTTTGTCTCTTCATTATTCCTTATAGAATGAATCCTAGTTTTCTCTGAATTGGTAATGATAAACAAAGTTAGGTATCTTCTTTGAGACCAGGCTACGTGGAAGCCGTTGGTGAGTGTGATTTTACACTTATTAGAGTATCTTCAAGAGGCCCTTTATTTATAGAGAGTATATTATGCATTATAGAACATTTTTAAATTTAGAGAGTTAAAATTTTTATACACTCTAACAATGTTCTCTATTTTGATTGTTTATTTTACTTTCTCAATAAACATTTATTGATTTTTCCTTATATTTTATTTTAACATAATTTTTTAAATGTCAACTTCAAGTCAATATAAATGTGATTTGAGTAATTTAAGAAGTAGAATATTGAAATTTGTAACTTATTAAATACAATCACGTAGTTGTACATTAAGAAGATGGAGCGGTTTTGGCTCTCTAATTTTGGATCATTAAACTCGCTTTCTATTCTAAAAAGTTGAAATATTGAATCTCTTGGAGCTTATTTTTATACGTTGTCTCATAGAAATAAAGAACGTTTTGTATTTATAAAGTCTTTTGGAGATGCTCTTAAGGTTGTCAAAAGTTGATATTTGGAAGTCGGTTTGGTGGAATTTTTACTTAATTTGGTTAAATATTGATTGTTGTATGATAAATTCAATGTTGGAACTTGGAAGGTTAATGATAAAAAAAAAAAAGTGAAAATGGGCCCAAAAAAGGTGCTAAAGAAAAATAACTGTAAAAGTTCGTGATCAAATTATAAAATTTCAAAAGTTGATTTGGACCAAGGACGAATAAATGAAGAGGACATGGATCAAATTGGATAAAAATGGAAGTTGAAGGACTCATAAAATACAAAAAGGGACTTGAACTGAGATGAAGAAGATACTTAGGGATCATAGTAAATGAATACAAAAGTTAATACCTTAAGATTGCAAGGTCCTTTTGTTAGAATCTTGCAAGTAACTTGGCTTAACCGTGCGATCTCAAGAGGTCTTATTATGCGATTGCATGGTTCAAAACAACGGCAAATATTTGTTTCCTTTCGACACAATTTTTTTATGAAATTCAGGTCAGACTCATTGACAATATGCAAGAATACTGATTCCTGGACCTGAATTGTAGATTTTTTCTTGGTTTCGGACGGAATAAAATGCTAAAAGAAATTGTCCAAGAAGGATTGAAGAAATTTAAGAATTCGTTATTTTTATCTGTTTTTCTACTTACAATTAAAATTTGGGTGATGTCTCCACATTTAAATATGTATTTTTGTAACTTTATAATGATCGGCTAAATTTCTAGTCAATAGATTGAAACATGTAAAAGATGTTTTAATTTCAATTTTGAGATTTGACATTAGATAGTTGTTTGTCTAGGATGACTGTTATATGAATATTGTTTTTAATTACTTAGCTAATAATTAAATTGATTTGTGAACTTTGTTCTATTCGAGAGAGAGTGTAAAGGTTTTAGCATACGACAGCAATTGTTGTGGGATTCAATAGAGGATAGAAAAATATTGTCATTCTTTGCATGATTTAATGCATCAACAAGTGTTCACAATCTTTGTAGAGATATTGAATGATCACATGTAAGGATAAGTTTAGTTATGTTCGAGAGAGATTATTAAATAAAATCGGGACATTGATTGTCAAGTTAGATAAGTGTTGTCATTGTTTTGAACAATCATGCTACATGAACCTCAAGGTTAGCATAAAACTTGACATAATATCACGTAACGTTTTATCATTTGACAAATTAAAAGATAATCAGCTTTTTTATTTAGGCATATATAGTCATTTGTAATTATGTCAAGCTTTCTATCAAACTTTTCTAGCAAAGTAGCTTTATCTTTATTTTGAATTGTTGTTGAAACAGCTTAATAAAAGAGGATTCGAAGTCCTAGTGTTTATCATCAATCGAATTTATAAATACTTCTCACTTGTTCAATAATTTAGCGTATGGATAATTAGTTATAAAATTTGTTGGAAAAAATTAGTTACGGATTTCTTTCAAAAACAATTAAAAATGTAGAAAGAAATAAGATTTACTGATCGATTGAGACTCATGACAATACGATATTGAAATTGTTCATCGTAAATTGTTACGACCTCTTTAAACAATCACTCATGGGATACATCAATCGAATTACCCATACATCAATCAAAAGCGATTTTTAGAACCATCAATAGCGCTTCAAAACAAAATAATGGGATAATATTAAAAACTCTTTATTTTTTTTTAAAGAAATTATAAAACTTGAAAAATGATTTCAGTGTATAAATTTTCAAGATAAGGAGGGGTTTATATAGTCAAAGAATCATAACTTCAATTCATAATTCAATAAAATTAAAACTGCCATTTTTATGAGATTTTCATTTTTTGAATAAATAATTCGATAACTATCTAAATCATAGTTATTAAAATCGAACCGAACTAATAGGATCGGATCGGATCTGGAATCGACGAACTAGACAATGGTTTGGTCCAATTCATATTAATTGGTCCATTAGCATATATACCAATCGAGAAATGCTCATAGCAATTCATAACCTTCCGAACCTTGAACTAACCCATCGGTCAAATCATTGACTCAATGATTTGTTTGGATTAAGGACCAGATTGTGTATGATAACTATGGCCTCAATTGTTAATTTTTTCTATTCTATTTTTATGATTTTAATATATCTTCAAGTAACTCTCTAACTACTATATTTTACTAACTAATTTGACTTAGTAATTTTTTTTATTTTTTTTTCGAAAATGATTAAAATAATAATAATAAATTATTTTGATCAAAGGAGCCCAAAAGCTTGAGGTCCCAAAGCCCAATCATAAACCTTTTAACATTCACGTGAAATGTGATTCAAACCACCGACCTCCCACAAAAAATTCATAATTTTCGCTACTCGAGCATCCTATCTAATTTAATTATTTCTTTCAAATAATATATTTGATATATATCTAACAAAATCAACAACTCGAATTGTGCTATTCAATAAGTAATTATTAATTAAAATTGAATTAAATATTTGGTCCTCGTAAGAACTATACTTATATTCATTTACTTGACTATGATATCGTGCACTTACGAGATCTTAATGATCATTCATACCCTTCCATATGTGAACTTAATTTGGCTGGCTTGTTTAGTAACGTAGGTAGTGTTGGTAAAAAGAATTAGTTACAGTAATGTTCAGAACTATAAAATGCAGAAATATAAAACTTATCGTCCGATCGAGTCTCGTGACAGCACGATGTATTAAAGTGAAATTGTTCGTCGATAATTGTTAAGACGTCCGTGGACAATCACTCCCAAGATACAACGATCGTAAACCACTTGTATAGCAATCACGAATAGTTTTTTCAAAACTCTCAATTGTACTCCAGAATATATGTAAAAACTCGAGAATAAAAAATTCAGAATATGAAAAGGAAGGATTGATGCAAGATGTTTTTTATGTGCGTTTTTTCCAAAATGAGATATGGGTTTATATAGGCAAGATGGAAGTAACAGTCTCCACCATGACCAGAGAGTAATCCAGAATTTTAATGACTGAGTAGTGGGTATTTTAATATCTGTGAGTGGGTTGTTACAAAAATAAATAATTAGAAAATACTGGCTAGTTTTACCCATTAAATAATAATAAAAAATTTATTTTAGTCAAAGAAGCCCAAGAGGCCAAGGCTCCAATCAAGACATTTTAATATTTGCGTGGGGAGTGACTCAAACCCCTGACGTCCCACACAAATGCCACATTTCCCACCACTTTGGCACTTTAGCTAATTTGATTATTTCTTTCACATTTTATATTCATATCATAAATATATAACAATCCCCAACATGAAAGAAATAAGATAAATGAAAATATTACTCTGAAGTACGGTAGAAATCATGCAGGTTTAGGTGTCTATCAACTTAAACTTTGGCTTTTTATAGCTAATTTGATTATTTCGTTTACATTTTATATTTATATCATAAATATATAACAATCTCCCACATGAAACAAATAAGATAAATGAAAATATTACTCTGAAATACGGTAGAAATTATGCAGGTTTAGGTGTTTATCGA
Source organism: Olea europaea var. sylvestris (assembly GCF_002742605.1). NCBI lineage: Eukaryota > Viridiplantae > Streptophyta > Magnoliopsida > Lamiales > Oleaceae > Olea > Olea europaea. The sequence continues at coordinate 171,002 of NW_019233458.1, forward strand.
CTTGAACTTTGGCTTTGTATATTCTATCGAGCTTACTAACTGTAGAGTGAACTATGTCTTGAACTCTACAATTATAGTTGCAAACTGAGACAATAGAACACACACATGATTTCTAGAACAGTCATTGAGTTCTCGCGATTGTGTTCATTTCGACCGTGAACTTTCCCAGTTTCTTTGAGTGCTCTAGAGAATTCGCTTCAATTCTCATAGGAAGCGACTCCACTTCCACACTCAAATAGGTGCTACTATCAAGGGTGCACTGTATCTAAACACCCCACTAAATATCAATTATAGTAAGCATTAAGAGCATTAACTCATTCTCTAATCAATACAGTTGGTACTACGCATCATAGGGAGGGGTTTGGAATAAATCCAATGTAGTACCCCCACAGACCACTCCAATAACTTCGTTGTCCCATTGAACCTTAACCATGGGATCTCCAATTGCAAGGTTGGGTTTCCATTATAGGTGATCTAATAAATAATAGGCTTTAATCCCATCCCCATCGATGTTTGTTGAATTAGCTCTCTTGCTAATCCTTTGATTAATGGGTCAGTAATATTATCACTTGACTTCACGTAGTCAATCCTTAAGCAGCTGACGCACAGTATTGTGCCTCCTACGAATATGTCTAGACTTTCCATTGTAGGATGAATTTTGAGCTCTTGAAATAGCTGCTTGACTGTTATAATGTATTAAAATAGTTGGAAATGGTTTAGACCACAAAAGAACATCCATAAGAAAATTCCTTAACTATTCAGCCTCATCTCCTGTCTTATCTAAAGCTATGAACTCAGATTCTATAGTAGATCTAGCAATGCAGGTTTGCTTAGTGGATTTCTAGGAGACAGCACCGCCTGCTAATGTAAATACATATCTACTTGTAGATTTACTTTCATTGGTATCGAAAATCCAATTAGCATCACAATATCCCTCAAGTATAGCAGGAAATTTGGTATAACGTATTCCCCAGTCTAAAGTGTATCTCAAATACCTCAAGACTCGAATGAGAGCATCCCAATGTTCACTGTTAGGATTACTAGTATATCTGCTAAGTCTACCGACAGCATATGCTATATCAGGTCTTGTACAATTCATGAGATACACGAGACTATCGATTACTTTAGCATACTCTAAAGCGGAAACACTAGGACTTGAATGTTTTCTCAAATGACGGCTTGTATCATAAGGTGTTTTAGCAGGAATACAGTTGTGTTGATTAAACTTCTTAAGCACATTTTCTACATAATGTGATTGAGTCAAAATAATTCCTTCAAAATGTTTTACTATTTTGATTCCTAGAATAATATCAGCAACACCCAAATCTTTCATTTCAAAGTACTTGTTTTGAAACTGTTTAGATTTATTAACCACATCTAAACTAGTTCCCATAATCAGCATATCATCAACATATAAGCAAATTATCACACCACAATTATTTTCAAATTTGCTATATATGCATTTATCTGCTTCATTTACACATAACCACTTGATGCCAAACCTGTATCAAATTTTTCGTGCCATTGCTTAGGAGCTTGTTTAAGGCCATAAAGGGATTTTTTAAGTCTACATACTTTATCCTCAAGGCCTTCTACAATAAATCCTTTAGGCTGATCCATATAAATCTCCTCTTCTAAATCTCCATTTAAAAATGCAGTCTTGACATCCATTTGATGTATAATAAGATCATACAGTGAAATAATTGCAATTAACATCCTGATAAAGGTAATCCTAGTAATGGGTGAATAAGTATCAAAGAAGTCAACTTCTTCTTTTTGTCTATAGCCTTTAGCTACAAGTCTTGCTTTATACTTATCAATTGAACCATCGGGTTTAAGTTTTTTCTTAAACAACCATCTACGCCCAATTGTCTTACATCCTTGAGGTAAGTCCACTAACTCCCAAGTATTATTAGACATAATTGAATCATATTCACTATTTATAGCTTCCTTCCAAAATATAGAATCTGGTGAAAACATAGCTTCACCAAAAGTATTAGGATCATCCTCTACTAAGTAGGTTATAAAGTCAGGACCGAAAGAAGTAGTGGTCCTAGGTCTTTTGCTTCTCCTAATTTCAGCTTCTTCTAATTCAGATGGCTCCTCTCTAACACCAGGAGGAATACTAAAAGGACTGCTTGGTCCTTCAGACTTTTTTTTAAATGGAAATCTATTTTCAAAAAATTTAGCATCTCTAGTTTCAAATATTTTGTTCTTTTCGATCAAATTATTTTTAGAGTCAATGACTAAAAATCTGTAGGCATTATTATGAAAAGCATAGCATATAAAAACACAATCAACAGTTTTCGGACCAAGTTTAGTTCACTTAGGTGCTGGAATAGAAGTTTTAGCTAAACACCCCCACACTTTAAAATATTTATATGAAGGTGTTTTGCTCTTCCACATTTTATAAGGAGAGTTATTATTTTTCTTACTAGGAATTCTGTTAAGAATATAACATGCAGTAAGAAGTGTTTCCCCCACATGTTAAAAGGTAATCTAGAAGAGCTTAGCATTGATATGACCATATCCTTAAGGGTTCGATTTTTCCTTTCAGCTGCACCATTAGATTGGGGAGAATAAGGTGGAATGGTCTCATGAATAATGCCATTCTCAACACAAAATTTATCAAAATTTTCCAGTATATTCTCCTTCCCCGTCAGACCTTAAAACTTTAATAGTTTTGTCTAACTGATTTTCTACTCCAATTTTATATGAAATAAATTTTGAATAGCTTTCATCCTTGCTCTTAAGTAGATAAATATAAAAATATCGGGAATAATCATCAATGAAAGTTAAGAAATATTTATTTCCACCACGAGTAACATATCCTTTTAAGTCACATAAATCAGAATGTCGCAAATTTAAAACCGAAGTAGTCCTATCAACACGAGGAAATGGTTTTCTAGCATATTTAGATTCAACACACGTTTCACATTTTGAATTTGGACAATTATCGATTTTGGGAATGTTTCCCAAAATCATTAATTTTTTAATAGAAGTTTTATTAACATGTCCAAATCTAGCATACCACAAATCATAAGAATCCAATAAGTAAACGGAATAGCTAGATGTTTTATTGTTAATCACAGAGACATTGAGTTCAAACAGACCCTCATCTGCATACCCTTTCTTAACAAATGAACCACCCTTAGACAGTACAATTTGACCACTTTCAAATACAATCTTAAAACCCTTTTTAACTAAGATAGATCCAGATACTAGATTTTTCCTAATATTAGGTACATAAAGGACATCTTTCAAATTAAGGATATTTCCAGAAGTGAATTTAAACGTCACAGTTCTTTTTCCCTCGATTTTGGAGGAGGAAGCATTCCCCATGAACAGACATTCTTCATCACTAGTGGGAGTAAATGAAAAAAAATGCACCTCTCGTGCAACAAATATGCTTGGTAGCTCCAAAATCTACCCATCAGTCTGTCATGTTGCTTACTAGATTCACTTCTGTCACCATAGCAGAGAAATTCTCATCCTCTACCACATGTGTCTGATGCTTCACATATTTTCCTTTCCTATTTTTGTAATCCTTTTGCAAGGTGACCTGGTTTACCACAAATAAAACAGTCATCAACAATTTTATTTTTAAACTAGGGCTTAGACCAATTATTTTTTCCTACAAATTGTTTTCCCTTATTTCTACCTTTAAAATTATGACCTCTTGTAGAATTTGCAACTGGCTTCTTAGTTCCAGAACTTCGTTCAATAAGATTAGCCTT
>NW_019233459.1:0-990 GCF_002742605.1 Olea europaea var. sylvestris
TTTCTCGACTGTGTCGGAATGGGCTCAAATTTGACTGGTTGATCGGAAATAAAAACCGCGCCGGGGGCAATTTCATCATTTTTTTCGACTGTGTCTGAATTGGCTGAAATTTAGCAGTTTGATCTGAAATAAAAATCGCGCTGGGGGCAATTTCGTCATTTTTCTCGACTGTGTCGGAATTGGTTGAAATTTGGAAGTTTGATCGGAAATAAAAATCCCGCCGGCGGCAATTTCGTCATTTTTCTCGACTGTGTTGGAATGGGCTCAAATTTGACAAGTTGATCGGGAACAAAAATAGCGCCGGGTGTAATTTCGTCATTTTTCGCGACTGTGTCGGAATTGGCTAAAATTTGACTTGTTGATAGGAAACAAAAATCGCGCCTTGGGCAATTTCGTCATTTTTCTCGACTGTGTCGGAATTGGTTGAAATTTGGAAGTTTGATCGGAAATAAAAATCCCGCCGGCGGCAATTTCGTCATTTTTCTCGACTGTGTTGGAATGGGCTCAAATTTGACAAGTTGATCGGGAACAAAAATAGCGCCGGGTGTAATTTCGTCATTTTTCGCGACTGTGTCGGAATTGGCTAAAATTTGACTTGTTGATAGGAAACAAAAATCGCGCCTTGGGCAATTTCGTCATTTTTCTCGACTGTGTCGAAATTGGCTGAAGTTTGGCAGTTTCATCGGAAATAAAAATCGCGCCGACGGTAATTTCGTCATTTTTCTCGACTGTGTCGGAATGGGCTCAAATTTGACTGCTTTATCGGAAAAAAAATCGCGGCGGGGGCAATTTCGTCATTCTTCTCGACTGTGTCGGAATTGGCTGAAATTTGGCAGTTTGATCGGAAATAAAAATCGCGCCAGCGACAATTTCGTCATTTTTCTCGACTCTATCGGAATGGGCTCAAATTTGACAGGTTTATCGGGAACAAAAACCGCGCCGGGGGCAATTTCGTCATTTTTCTCGACTGTGTCGGAATGGGCTTAAATT
>NW_019233459.1:1368-2509 GCF_002742605.1 Olea europaea var. sylvestris
GCCGGAGGCAATTTCGTCATTTTTCTCGACTGTGTCGGAATTGGCTGAAATTTGGAAGTTGGATCGGAAATAAAAATCCCGTCGGCACCAATTTCGTCATTTTTCTCGACTGTGCTGGAATGGGCTCAAATTTGACAGGTTGATCGGGAACAAAAATAGCGCCGGTTGTAATTTCGTCATTTTTCGCGACTGTGTCGGAATTGGCTAAAATTTGACTGGTTGATCGGAAACAAAAATCGCGCCGCGGGCAATTTAGTCATTATTCTCGACTGTGTCGGAATTGGCTGAAATTTGGCAGTTTGATCGGAAATAAAAATCGCGCCGGCGGCAATTTCGTCATTTTTCTCGACCGTTTCGGAATAGGCTCAAATTTGACAGGTTTATCGGGAACAAAAACCACGCCGGGTGTAATTTCGTCATTTTTCACGACTGTGTCGGAATTGGCCAAAATTTCACTTGTTGATAGGAAACAAAAACCGCGCCGGGGGCAATTTCGTCATTTTTCTCTACTGTGTCGGAATTTGCTGAAATTTGGCAGTTTGATCTGAAATAAAAATCGCTCCGGGGGAAATTTAGTCATTTTTCGCGACTGTATCAGAATTGGCTAAAATTTAACTGGTTGATCGGAAAGAAAAATCGCGCCGGGGGCAATTTCGTCATTTTTCGCGACTGTGTCGGAATTATCTGAAATTTGGCAGGTTGATCGAAAATAAAAATCGCGCAGCTAGCAATTTCGTCATTTTTCACGACTGTGTCGGAATGGGCTCAAATTTGACAGGTTGATCGGGAACAAAAAGCGCGCCGGGTGTAATTTCGTTATTTTTCACGACTGTGTCCGAAATGGCTGAAATTTGACTTGTTGATCGGAAACAAAAATCGCGCCGGGGGCAATTTCATCATTTTTCTCGACTGTGTCGGAATTGGCTAAAATTTGACTTATTGATCGGAAACAAAAACTGCGCCGGGGGCAATTTCGTCATTCTTCTCAACTGTGTCGGAATTGGCTGAAATTTGACTGGTTGGTCGGAAACAAAAATCCCGCTCTGGGCAATTTCGTAATTTTTCTCGACTGTGTCGGAATGGGCTCAAATTTGACAGGTTGATCGGGAACAAAAAGCGCGCCGGGTGTAATTTCGTTATT
>NW_019233460.1:0-2508 GCF_002742605.1 Olea europaea var. sylvestris
TAGAAGAAATCCCCAGGTTTGCTAATTTTGTCTCAACTGTACTTAGAGAGGCAACATGACTATTTGATAGCCTTGAAACTCTGGCCACATGCTCAACATCTTGACACCTATTTTCCTTGTCGGAACTGTTTTCTATTGCATCCTGAATAACTTTGCTGTATGCTTCAGGGTTATTATTGTTTAAACCTAAGCCAGAGAAATTGCAGCTAGATAACTCAGAGGTCGTAGCACTTCGTGATATAGTGCAATCATTGCATAAATTCACACCCTGAGAGGGTTGGATTTTCTCATAACCTCTCGAGCCTCTAGATCCTAAGCTATCTTTCTGGGCAATCTTTTCAGAATCATCTAGCCTCAAATGCCGGGCATTTGAAATGGTCTCACTTGTAACTTCAAATTCAGAAAGTTGCAAACTTGTATTCATAGTTCCTTTACAAGCACTAAAACCTTGACCGGGAGATTCCATGTCATTGGATACTTGCTCTTCATATATTACCCCATTATGGAGTTTTCCGTTTTCTGCTTTTAAGGACTCCCCACGATCTCTGTATCCTGGTCTAGGATGTAGATAAGACCTTATATGTCTAAAATCAGTTTTATTTATAGTGGAATTCGATTTCAATGCAGAAATCATTCTTGAAGAATGGTAAGACTTTTCAAGAATCTCCAATTGAGATTTCAAGAAATCGTTCAAGTGACCTAGACCGAGCTCTCCACAGTGACCTGCGAGAGCATTATTCTCAACTTTCTGGACAGATTTCAAGACATTTCCTGGAGCATGCGACTTGCTTTTCTTGCTGAATATTTCTTCATTTTTGCTTCTTGGTCCAGGCAATAACTTTAAGATTTCTGTTTGTAACTTTTTTGTACTTAAGTTTGCACTTTTATCATTAACTGACTGGGTATCATGTTGATCCTTTGATATCTGAAGTTCAGAGGTATCCTTGATTCCCTTCAGCTGTCTATTACATACTCTACGTGAATTGCCAATAGAGAATAAGCTTCCCTCTCGTAAACCTATGGAAGCCGTCTTGAGAATGTAGTTCTCAGAGAGCACACTTTGTTGTTGACGGATAGGATGCAGAGGTTGCTGCTCATCAAGACTCATCAGACGAGCGATTACACTTTCTACATGCGGTTTTGTTCCCATCTCTTTCACAGGAATTCAGAAGTCGACTCTCCTGAAACTTGGGATAGCACAAATGAATTTACTTCTCTCAAATTATATGATACTATTTCAAATAAACCTATTTATGAGAATAATTTGGAAGAAAAGCAAAAGGCTAGGTGAGGGACAACTACATTATCTGATGCATTAAATCAAATGTATGCATTCAAGAAAACAGATAGAGTTTACAGAAAAGGAGAAAAGGCACCCAGAATATGGTCCATAGCTCAAATGAAATCACTACTCCAAGATCAAGATCGGACACTAAATTCTATTTGTTCACATAACACCTGATGTTGAATATATATTAATTAGAATACAGATTGAGATATTTGAAATGCATTAAAAGAAAACAACCCAAAACAACAATGAAATCAATTTCCAACTTTGGATCGGAAACAAATTACTGCGTAAGAAAAATGATCTTAACAATAGAGAACAACATTCTGTTCATCATTTGTCTTGGATAGATGGTCAAAATTTTATCTTCTCCCGTAGAATGAGAAATTAGAAACACCTTCACCGATAATATTGTAGTTGGATTTCGTAGAGGAAATCAAGAAGATATCTAAAATCCTGAAGGGTTATGATGTGAATTAAAGGGAAGACCAAGTCTTATGGGCATTACTTTGAGTTTTTATGTTATTTTATTGTTTAGTCTTAGCTGATTGTTTTTTCTGTTTCCTAGTCTTCAGTAATTGGTTATTATTCTTGATTTATTTCCTAGTCTTTAGCTTTAATTTTAACAAATGATAAACGCTTGCATTTCTAAAGCATTCTTCATTTGGAAAGAGTCCATTTAACAGAGGGAGTCTGTGAAATTTCCCTCTTGGTTGCCGATGTGAAGCTGGTCCAAGAGGGAAGCCGTGGTAGCGTGTCCCTGCCCTCTATATGTTCATACATTTTTGAGAAATCATGTGTCATTGTGTCCGTTCTTCTCAGTACATAACCATAATTATCAAATCAAAGGTACATCTTTACAGTGAATTGTCCAATATAGAAACCCTCATTAAAGGTAATAATTACTGGGTGGTACTAATCATCATCATCATATCATCTTTAGCAAAACAAATACACAACATCGAAAGCCAGCAATTATTCCATTTCTCTCACACAAATATCAAAAACCCAAAAGCTCAATAAAAATTGATCAGATACTGAATCAGAAAAAAAATACTCACCAATTGCATCATAAACAGAACCGCAAGATAATCGAAAACCGCTTTGCCTCGATAAAAATTGCATCCAAATTAAATTTCATTCACAGATTAAATTTGATACAAAAACAAACACCTCCAATAGAAAGTGGAAGAATTTGGAACCCATACGCAGTTACTGCG
>NW_019233461.1:0-2508 GCF_002742605.1 Olea europaea var. sylvestris
TAAATTTCCAAAAAGTACTTATGGTCCCAAAACGGACACCGGGTGCAAAAGTTGCGCTCAATTCTTCGTACGTCGACAATCCAGATGTTCCAAATATGCAAGTGCTCATTCCTTCGAAAAATGGCTGAAATCCCTCGTACATCACGACGAAGTTGTCAGTTCAATCCAAAACGGTCGCAACATTTCCAAAAAGTACTTATGGTCCAAAACGGACACCGTGTGCAAAAGTTACGCTCAATTCTTCGTACGCCGACAATCCAAGCGTTCCAAATATGCAAGTGCTCACACTTTCGAAAAATGACCGAAATCCCTCATACGTCGCGAAGAAGTTCTGAGTTAAATCCAAAACGGTCACTACAATTCCAAGACGGACTTACGGGCCCAAAACGGATACCGGGTGCAATAGTTACTGTCAATTCTTCGTACGCCAACATCCAAGCGTTCCAAATATGCAAGTAATCATTCTTTTGAAAAATGGCCGAAATCCCTCATACATCACGACGAAGTGGTGAGTTCAATCCGAAACGGTCGCTACATTTCCAAAAAGTACTTATGGTTCCAAAACGGACACCGTGTGGAAAAGTTGCGCTCAATTCTTCGTACGTCGACAATCCAGGCGTTCCAAGTATGCAAATGCTCATTCCTTCAAAAAATGGCTGAAATCCCTCGTACGTCACGACAAAGTTGTGAGTTCAATCAAAAACGGTCGCTACATTTCCAAAAAGGACTTACGGGCCCAAAACGGACACCGGTTGCAAAAGTTACGCTCAATTCTTTGTACGTCGACAATCCAAGCGTTCCAAATGTGCAAGTGCTCACACTTCTGAAAAATGATCGAAATCCCTCATACATCACGACGAAGTAGTGAGTTCAATCAAAAACGGTCGCTACATTTCCAAAAAGTACTTACGCCCCAAAATGGACACCGTGTGTAAAAGTTACGCTCAATTCTTCGTACGCCGACAATCCAAACGTTCCAAATATGCAAGTGTTCATTCTTTCAAAAATGGCCGAAATCCGTCATACGTCGCGACGAAGTTGTGAGTTCAATCCAAAACGATCGCTACATTTCCAAAAAGAACTTACGGGCCCAAAACGGACACCGCCTACAAAAGTCACGCTCAATTCTTCGAACGCCGACAATCCGAGCATTCCAAATTTGAAATTGCTCGTTCTTTCTAAAAATGGCCAAAATCCCTCGTACGTCACGCCAAAGTGGTGAGTTCAATCAAAAACGGTCGCTACATTTCCAAAAAGAACTTACGGGCCCAAAACGGACACCGCCTACAAAAGTCACGCTCAATTCTTCGAACGCCGACAATCCGAGCATTCCAAATTTGAAATTGCTCGTTCTTTCTAAAAATGGCCAAAATCCCTCGTACGTCACGCCAAAGTGGTGAGTTCAATCAAAAACGGTCGCTACATTTCCAAAAAGTACTTACGGGCCCAAAACGGACACCGTGTGCAAAAGTTACGCTCAATTCTTCGTACGCCGACAATCCAAGCATTCCAACTATGCAAGTGCTCACACTTTTGAAAAATGTCCGAAATCCCTCATACGTCACGATGAAATGGTGAGTTCAATCCAAAACAATCGCTAAATTTCCAAAAAGTACTTATGGTCCTAAAACGAACACCGGGTGCAAAAGTTGCGGTCAATTCTTCGTACGTCGACAATCCTGGCGTTCCAAATATGCAAGTGCTCATTCTTTCGAAAAATGGCCGAAATCCCTCGTAAATCACGACGAAGTGGTGAGTTCAATCCGAAACGGTCGCTACATTTCCAAAAAGGACTTACGGGCCCAAAACGGACACCGGGTGCAAAGGTTTCGCTCAATTCTTCGTACGCCGACAATCCAAGCATTCCAACTATGCAAGTGCTCACACTTTTGAAAAATGTCCGAAATCCCTCATACGTCACGATGAAATGGTGAGTATAATCCAAAACGGTAGCTACATTTTCGAAAAGTACTTATGGGCCCGAAACGGACACCGTCTGTAAAAGTTACGCTCAATTCTGTGTACGTCGACAATCCAAGCGTTCCAAATATGCAAGTGCTCGTTCTTTCGAAATCCCTCAAACGTCACGACGAAGTGGTGAGTTCAATCCGAAACGGTCGCTACATTTCCAAAAAGGACTTACGGGCCCAAAACGGACACCGGGTGCAAAGGTTTCGCTCAATTCTTCGTACGCCGACAATCCAAGCATTCCAACTATGCAAGTGCTCACACTTTTGAAAAATGTCCGAAATCCCTCATACGTCACGAAGAAGTTGTGAGTTAAATCCAAAACGGTTGCTACATTTCCAAAAAGGACTTACGGACCCAAAATGGACACCGGGTGTAAAAGTTACACTCAATTCTTCGTACGCCAACAATCCAAGCGTTCCAAATATGCAAGTGCCCATTCTTTCGAAAAATGGCTGAAATCCCTCATACGTCACGACGAAGTGGTGAGTTCAATCCGAAACGGTCGCTACATTTCCAAAACGTACTTATGGTCCCAAA
>NW_019233462.1:0-2508 GCF_002742605.1 Olea europaea var. sylvestris
TAGATACTTAAATTAAGGAGATGACATCACGTGTACCTCTATCCAAGGGTCACCATTTCATTTGTAACTTTATAAATACCCCCTAATGCAACAAAGAAGAAATAATGCACCTCTTGATACTACACTTGTTCTCCATTTTTGGAATTAACATTGGCACAGCTACATTCATGTCATTTATTTTCTGTCGATTTGTATATGAATGCAGGAGTCCTTATGCATTCAATTAATGGCGTACAACCATCCCTATATTTCGTCGTTTGGGTTATTATCATTCGTAACTTGTGATCACGTATTAAAATCTGGTTACGTGTACTTCAAAGGAACTCGACACTTGTTGGCACATTTTTTGGGGGTGAACATTTGGAGTTAAACTTTTCGATGTTAAAGTGCAATTAAAATCAACATTTTAGGGGTTTTTTTAAAAATTAACTTAAATTAACTGGGCTGTGCAAGCAATGTTGTGGTCACCAAGATGAAACTTGGCCATTAGCAATCCCTTTCCCTGATACAATTAGTCCATTAATATTTTCAAAAATGAGCCATGCATGTAGTTGATTTCTTGCATATTCTGTTTTTCTTTGGTAAAACAATAATTTCTGACACCTGAAATATTTAAAAAAAAAAAAAAAGTTCTATTCTCATATCGGGTCAATTTGAATATAAACGACATAAGCTACTAGCTAAGCTCGTGCATAGGTGAGCCCCTATACTAGTATTTATCTTTATATAAAGTCCAACATAAAGTTTCGCTAAGGTCTTGATCAATATCTCAAAGTCAACTCTACTATTGCAATATAATTTAGTGAGTTAAATTCTTCTAGTTGGTAATTGAACAAGACGATCTCGTTCTTAGTGCATTTTTAGCTAAGTTTAAAATATTAATTTATAAGTAAAATAAGTTTCAAAGTAATAATTCTTTTTGCAGGTCAAATAAGACACAAATAGGTCGAAAAGCCACCAAAATTTGAAGTTACGACAGTAGGAAACCGACCTCCAATGGTCAATTTCATATAACTATGCAACCGCTTAGTATTAATCTATGCGATCGCATAGAAAGCCCCCAAATTCCCTGTAATAGGCCATGCGACCGCATAACCTTTTTGCCTATACAGTCGCCTAGCACAAGGTTTTGCCTCTAATAACGTTTCTTCGATTTTCTTCATATTTTTCATCCCATTTCATTTTCTCTTAAATGTTGAACAATTGCAACAATCCCCCACTTGTTCAAAATTCAACCAAAAATATCATACTTAAATCATACTACACTCATGCATAATGACTAGATATCTTTCGATTTGAATTTAGCCATAGTGTAATCAAACAAAGTATAATCGAAATCACAAATAGCCGTACCTTTGAACTAGCTATTCCATGTAAAAATATCGATTCAAACACACACAGAGTACCATGTGTTCTCAAGTTCCTCAGAACTCGCGTAGCGCTGTTATGGTTTTGCACTTATCCTATTCGACAAACCTTTTTGAGAGAAACTCTGACTCTCAATTAAGATGGCACCATCTCGTAGTTCGCCTAGGTGAGGTTCTTCTAATACCTTTGTTACTTATAGAGGTACTTGAGTTTTTACTTCATTAAGATCATTAAACTCAACCCTCACTCAAGTAACAACCAGTATTATTTAAGTTAGGATAGGGTTAATACGGATTTGAATAATACTGTAACCATCCGCATATCGAATTACTTGTTATTACCCTTTGAACCTATGGATTACTTTTTGAGTAATGATAGGTAGGGTTGCCGTCATTGGTGGACCTTTTTAGTTAAGAAATTTCAACCCCATTCTACTCGAAGTAGAGGCCACTAAATCTCTATTTAGAGGTATAGTTAAAGGATTTGCTAGATTCTCAATTGACCTAACATAATTTAGGGAAATTATTCCATCTTTGATTAATTTCCTTATGTAGTCATGTCTTAGACTCATATGTCTAGACTTTCCATTATATACCTCATTGTATGCTTTTGCTAAAGTGGCTTGACTACCACACATGATAGGCATCGAAAAATTGTTCTTTGATCCTAAAGTTATCTCATAGAAATGATCCTTAAGCCACTCAGTCTCTTTCCCGATATCCAATACGGCTACAAATTCAGATTCCAAGGTTGAGTGTGTTTTGCATGTTTATTTCTTTAATTTCCAAGAAACAACACCTCATCCAAGAGTGAACACCCAACCCAATGTGGATTTACTTCCATCCGTGCTAGATATCCAACTAGCATCCATGAATCCTTCCAATATTGCCGGGAATTTGGTATATTGCAGGCCTAAGTTCTTGGTCTTCTTCAAGTATCCAAGGACCCTCCCAATGGCCTTCCAATGATCATTGCTTAGATTGTTAGTAAACCTACTAAGTTTACTTATTGCATAGGCTATATCCGATCTTGTGCACTGTATTGCATACACACGACTTTTTATAGCCCTGGCATACTACAATTGAGCAATTGCCTTTCCATCATTCTTTACTATTTTTGAACTTAGATCAATCGGGGTAC
>NW_019233463.1:0-2508 GCF_002742605.1 Olea europaea var. sylvestris
CTTCTGCCTTTGGTACATGTAAATACTTTTAAATAGAAGTATTACATGTTAGAAACTTATTTTCAACTTGGTAAAATGTCTCTTATAAATTTTTCTTGGCCCGCAGAAGCGCATGTCGACAAGAAATTATACTTTACATATACGGACTCTGCACTGCCACGGTTAGTTGGGGCAGCAAGTTCGACTATTTTTATAAAATTCATCCCAACTCCATTTTCTATGAAATTTACGATATTAGAAAGATATTTTCAAGTAGTTTTCTAGGTTAAAATATAAAAATTTTCCAAGATTATATAATATGGGCGTTTTACTGAAAACAGTGAGGTATTGCACAGAAATTTCAAATTTGACCCTTCAACGTTTAAAAATTCATATCTCAGGTTACAGATATCCAAATTGAGTGATTCTTGTGCCCATTTTAAGACAACTCAATGAGGAACGTAGTAATATTTTCAAAGTCTCAAATGGACGTTGATGGAGTCCAAAAACAATGTGTTGAAGTTGACCCAAAAACTGTCCGGTTTCTGCCTTTTGTCACTTGCAAGGAGAAGTTTTTAAAAAAAAAGTCTCTTAACACAACATAGAAGATATAATTGCATAATTTACTTTCGGTACCATATTACATCATGTCTCATACATGTTTTTATACAATACCATAAGAAAACATATGGAAAGCAGTCGAACAAAACATGCAAAAACAAAACTTCGATGCAAAACAACCTTGTCCCTAACCCATCATCGATTATGCTGACTGACTTTCACCAACTCCACAATTATGAATCTGAGAATTTAGTATAGAACACTATGAGTATAAAGAATACTTAATAAGATACCATGCTTGGATTTTAACATGTTAATACTATACAAAAGAATGCAATCAAACACATACTTGCACATTCCGGCTTGCCAGTACCCTTCGGACTTGTCTTAAAGTATAAATAGATATCTAACTTTGTGGACTTGTCCACCATATCATATTATGGTTTTTCATGCATAGCTTAAGTATAAATATTACCATGAAATCATACCACTTAAGCATAGAAAGTATCTTACAATAAAACTTGAAGAAATCTTGGTTGAAAATGAATTGAGAAATGCTAGGCTGGTCCTCTTCTTCCCTCACGTTTTCTGCCCTTTTTTAAACAAGTGATAAGTTGTTTTTCATGCAAGGGAAATAAAGGGCAGCAACACATCTATTTATAGGTGAGAAAAATGATAAATTTTGGGCGACTCTTCAAGAAATTCAACATGTGTAGGCTGCATGGTTTCATTTTCTTAAATTTAAAACACCTCATACATAAGTTAGTCAACTCATGCTTAAATTTAAAACACCTCATGCATTAGTTAGTCACCTCATGCTTAAATTTAAAACACCTCATGCATTAGATGTTTCATCAATTTTCGACCAAGTTGGAGGAACCATGTTTAACTTTAGTAATTAGGTGTAAAATGGACATTTATCACAAACCCCCTAATTAACAAATTATTTGGAAAAACTTTTAATAAATCAACCAATGCAAAATTTGGCAACCATATTTTTTGGTCATACTAAATTTTGAAAAGTTGAATTGCTATTCTAAAATTTAAATGAGCACAAAATTCGGAATATTACATCCTTCCTCCCTTAAAAAAATTTCGTCCTCGAAATTACCTTGAACTTAGTTGAAAAGTTCTAGGTACTTGATTTTGATTTCCTCTTCTCTTTCCCAAGTTGACTCTTCGACATTATGGTTTATCCATTGAACTCTCACTAATGGAATTTTCTTTGTCCTCAGTTGTTGGATTCTGCGATCCAATATTGCTACTGGTTTTTCCTCATAAGTCATGTTTCGTTTGATATCCAATGGTTGATAACTAACCACATGACTTTGATTTGACACATATTGTCGAAGCATTGACACGTGGAACACATCATAAATTGCTGACAAATCTGGTGGTAGAGCGATTCGATAGGCTGCATTTCCAACTTTCTGCAAAATTTCAAAAGGACCTACGAATCTTGGTCGAAGTTTTCCCTTCTTTCCAAAGCGAAGAACTCCCTTCATCGGTGCCACTTTTAAGCAAATTTTATCACCAACATTAAATGCCAAATCTTTTCTCCTTTTATTGGCATAACTTTTTTGTCGGTCCTGGGCTGCCTTGATTCTAGCTCTTATTTTATCAACCGCTCGACTAGTTTCCTCAATTATTTCGGGTCCTAAAACTCTTCGCTCACCTACTTCATCCCAATAAAGGGGAGCTCTACATCTTCGGCCATAAAGAGATTCGTAAGGTGCCATCTTTATCGTAATTTGATAGCTATTATTATAGGCAAATTCTACCAGTGGTACATAACTTTCCCAATTGTCCCTAAATCAAGGACGCACGCACGCAGCATATCCTCCAAAGTCTGTATAGTCCTCTCCGATTGCCCATCAGTTTGTGAATGAAAAGCTGTGTTGAAGTTTAACTTGGTTCCCATAGCTTCTTGCAAACTTTTCCAAAATTTTGAGGTAAATCTTGGATCTC
>NW_019233464.1:0-2508 GCF_002742605.1 Olea europaea var. sylvestris
AAGTTAATATCGAAATCCTTGGCCAAGATGAGTTAATAAGTCGAAAAAGTGTTTTGAAAATTATTGACTTGAGCAAGAAAAAAAGATATGATTGATTAATCGAGATGACACGTCTCAATATCTCATAAATGATCAGATTATATTTAAAAATGAATTATAGTTCCACAATAAATGAACAAGTTTAATTTTATCACATCACATGATATATTCTATAATGTGTATTGTCTTGGCACATTACTAAATGTCAATCGAGGATGATAAATGCAAATTAAATAATTTAGGTGAATCAATGATAAATTAAAATGAGCATTTTTAATTTATCTTATTTTGATTAGATCAAAATAATAATTCACTTCTTCTGACATAGTGATTGAAAACCTAATGAACCACACACAAAAGGCGAGAACTAAAAGAATGATATTTAGAATTGATTAATTGTCATCTATAACTTTAATATCCATGCTATTTACTCCATTATAACTTTATCAAATGGCCATGCAACTATGGTACCAACACATTTTTCAATACAAGTCATATCAGAAATAGGCCTCTGCAAAAATGCATCAGGTTTCATAGCTATGTCAACCCAAACTCTTACAGCATTAGGTTCTAGAGGGATGTGATGAACCAATATTCTTGGATCATTTGAAGACCAATGTCCTTCTGCCACCTTTTTTCCTGTTCCAATCCAATATAATAGCTTGCACTTTTAATTAGTGTATTAGTGTTCACACTCTTCAATTACACAATTTTAGGAACCAGGTAATAGTCAATTTTAAGAATTTGTGTGTGAGAGAGAGAGAGAAACAAAAGAAAAGGAATGATAGCTTTTACCGATGAAGACAATAATTGTATACTAGATAATTCTTCATCCTGCTTCTCCTGAGACTACAAAGATAAAAATTTTAAAAACTACTTGCTGAATTATGTGAAGTAAAAACGTGTATAAGTCATATTTCACTTAGAGGAACTTGCTAACCTTTTTTTTCAATAAGTGATTGATTGTCCTTTCCATATCTATCACTTGAACCTTTAAATAATTTTGTTTCTCTTTCAAATGAGCTATTCTAGACTCCATTTGAGTTAATATGGAATACTTTGTATAGCAAACTCCACATCCAATACCTCGTAATCGCCACTATTCTCTGAACCAAGTACTTCTTAAAGAACATCTTCTTTTATATTAGTGTTAGAGGCATGCTAACTCACTTCTTTCAAATTTTCCTGAAAGCAATATGTAAGCGTATATGTGCATGCATACACACATGAACATGTATATAAAACAAGAAAAAATAAATTATGTATACTTACAAGCTTCTCTTAAACGAGTTTGCATATAGGTTCATCATTCTTTTTTATATGTACTGCTGTCCAAACCTCCTTTCTACCTATAGAAGATGGATTGTTGCTATTCTTTCGCTAAGAGAATGAAGAATAATATAATAAGAATCAAGAAAATTTGATTTACTTAGTCAAATTAAAAAAGACTTGTGGAATATTACCATATCTTCATGCAATCTAGCAAATCCCTTGCGACTGCATGTGTGTGAGGTTTGTTTTTTTCTCGAATTTCTCTAAACCTTTGACTTTTAGTCTAACAATTAGATAACCAAACTTATATAAGGTCAACAATAATTAATCATAGCTTAGTTTAAATTTGATCTTAAAAAAAAAAGGTAAAGAATCTACCATAAATTCTATACTCGTCTTTTCCTTCACAAATTTCTTCCATTGTTGTGGTTTAAGTATATTATCAGGTTTGAGTTTCATTCTTTCAGCTTCATTTGATGCTTCTCTAATCTTTTTCACAAGTTGAGACTTTGATGCTCTCTAGAGTCAGCCCATTTCTTTAAAAATGTAATCTTTTGCCATTCTTCACTGACTTTGAACCTTTGCTACAAGTTATAGAATTTCAATTTAAGCAATATCAAATATATATTACGTTATATTATGTAACCATGAATTATTTTGACCAATGTACCTGAATATCTTTCTACGCAACAAGTTTCATATCATCTGAAAGATATCGCCAATCAACAGGAGTATAGGGTACAGTCTCTCTCACAAGACGACATAGACAAGAAGATAAAATTATCGATAGAGATTGTCCCAATTCATTAAACTTTACTTCAATTGGAGCAATGACTTCTTCAAGTTTTTCATCTGGGCAGGGTCTCTCTTCTTCTTTTGGACTTGTTGAGCCTCTTCTTGAGGTGGTACAATAATTTGTTGCAATAGACTCGTATCTTCCACACGTGCTCTTTGGTTTTCATTACCACTCATGTCTACATCATCTTCGGGGATAACCTCAAGGGATGCCTCTCTGGTGAATATTCTAGTGATAGACCTCTTTGTATACTTTTTGGGTGAATCAATAGATGGCCAATAATTTTCAGGAGATTTCTTACTCATATTCATACTGCAGAAAGACCTAGAAGGAGATTCCAAAGAGTCAAAACGTTGTTGAAATGTGTTGGTTAGTTTAAGTTGTCCACTTGTAGTTTTTCT
>NW_019233465.1:0-2507 GCF_002742605.1 Olea europaea var. sylvestris
TTACCCCTGGCGTGATTTTTGTTTCCGATCAACCTGTCAAATTTGAACCCATTCCAACTCTGTCGCGAAAAATGACGAAATTACTGCCGGCGCGATTTTTGTTTACGATCAACCTGTCAAATTTGAGCCAATCCGACCCCGTCGCGAAAAATGACGAAATTGGGCCCGGATAAATTTTTGTTTCTGATCAACCAGTAAAATTTTAGCCCATTCCGATACCGTCGCGAAAAATGACGAAATTGCCCCTGGCGCGATTTTTGATCCCGATCAACCGGTCAAATTTGAGCCCATTCCGACTCCGTCACAAAAAATGACGAAATTCCCCCCGGCGAGATTTTTGTTTCCGGTCAACCTGTCAAATTTGAGCCCATTCCGACTCCGTCACAAAAAATGACGAAATTGCCCCCTGCGCGATTTTTGTTTCCGATCCACTTGTCAAATTTCAGCCCATTTCGACGCCGTCGCGAAAAATGACGAAATTTCCGCCCGACGAGATTTTTGTTCCCGATCAACCTGTCAAATTTGAGCCCATTCTGACACCTTTGTGAAAATGACGAAATTGCCCCTGGCGTGGTTTTTGTTTCCGATCAACCTGTCAAATTTGAGACCATTCCGACTCCGTCGCGAAAAATTACGAAATTGCTCCCGGCGTGGTTTTTGTTTACTATCAATCTGTCAAATTTGAGCCCAATCCAACCCCGTCGCGAAAAATGATGAAATTGGGCCTGGATAAATTTTTGTTTCCGATCAACAAGTCAAAATTGAGCCCATTCCGACACCGTCGCGAAAAATGACGAAATTGCCCCTGGCGCGATTTTTGTTCCCGATCAACCTGTCAAATTTGATCCCATTCCGACTCAGTCGCGAAAAATGACGATATTCCCCCCGACGAGATTTTTGTTCCCGGTCAACCTGTCAAATTTGAGCCCATTCCGACTCCGTCGCGACAAATGACGAAATCGCCCCTTGCGCGATTTTTGTTTCCGATCAACCTGTCAAATTTGAGCCCATTCTGACACCTTCGTGAAAATGACGAAATTGCCCTTGGCGTGGTTTTTGTTTCCGATCAACCTGTCAAATTTGGGACCATTCCGACTCCGTCGCGAAAAATGACGAAATTGCTCCCGACGCGATTTTTGTTTACTTTCAATCTGTCAAATTTGAGCCCAATCCGACCCCGTCGCGAAAAATGATGAAATTGTGCCCGGATAAATTTTTGTTTCCGATCAACCTGTCAAATTTGAGCCCATTCCGACAACGTCGCGAAAAATGACGAAATTGCCCCTGGTGTGATTTTTGTTCCCGATCAACCTGTCAAATTTGAGCCCATTCTGACTCCGTCGTGAAAAATTACGAAATTGCCTCTGGCGTGGATTTTGTTTCCGATCAACCTATCAAATTTGAGCCCATTCCGACACCATCGCGAAAAACGACGAAATTGACCCTGGCGCGATTTTTGTTTCCGATCAACTTATCAAATTTGAGCCCATTCCGACACCGTCGTGAAAAATGACGATATTGCCCTTGGCGAGATTTTTGTTCCCGATCAACCTGTCAAATTTGAGCCCATTTCGACTCCGTCGCTAAAAATGACGAAATTCCCCCCGGATCGATTTTTGTTTCCGATCAATCTGTCAAATTTGAGCCAATTCTGACACCGTCGCGAAAAATGACGAAATTGCCCCTGGCGCGATTTTTGTTCCCGATCAACCTGCCAAATTTTGGCCCATTCCGACTCCGTTTTGAAAAATGACGAAATTGCCCCCCGCCCGATTTTTGTTTCCGATCAACCTGTAAAATTTGAGCCCATTCCGACACCTTCGCGAAAATTACGAAATTGCCCCTAGCGTGGTTTTTTTCCGATCAACCTGTCAAATTTGAGCCCATTCTGACAACGTCGCGAAAAATGACGAAATTGCCCCTGCGCGATTTTCGTTCCCGATCAACCTGTCAAATTTGAGCCCATTCCGACTCCGTCGCGAAAAATGACGAAATTCCCCCCGGCGAGATTTTTGTTCCCTGTCAACCTGTCAAATTTGAGCCCATTCCGACTCCGTCGCGAAAAATGACGAAATTCCCCCTAGGGTGATTTTTGTTTCCAATCAACCTGCCAAATTTGAGCCCATTCCGACTCCGTCGCAAAAAATGACGAAATTGCTCGCGGCGCGATTTTTGTTTACGATCAACCTGTGAAATTTGAGCACAATCCGACCCCGTCGCGAAAAATGATGAAATTGGGCCTGGATAAATTTTTGTTTCGGATCAACCAGTCAAAATTGAGCCCATTCCGACACCGTCGCGAAAAATGACGCAATTGCCCCTGGCACGATTTTTGTTCCCGATCAACCTGTCAAATTTGAGCGCATTCCGACTTCGTCGCGAAAAATGACGAAATTCCCCTCGATGAGATTTTTGTTCCCGGTCAACCTGTAAAATTTGAGCCCATTCCGTCTCTGTAGCGAAAAATGACGAAATTGCCCCTTGTGCGATTTTTGTTTCCGATCAAC
>NW_019233466.1:0-2507 GCF_002742605.1 Olea europaea var. sylvestris
AAAAAAATGTGATTTTTCAATTTGAAAAATGAAAAGTTTTTATAAAACTTTTGATGGCAAATGTAGTAGGTCTGAGGCAAGTGTGAAAAGTTAGAAGTGTCTTGAATGAGATTGTCTTAGGAATGATAATATGAGGAAAAAAGAGGAAAGGTGTGGGGCAAATGTTGCCACTAGGTCTAGTTATGACCCAAGTGTGGCATACTCCTTTTGCTAAGTGAATGGAGTGAGAAAGTGCGGTAGTGAAAAGAAAGAGGGGCTATCATTTTTTCCTTTATCGTTGTGAGCTATGTTGTTTGTAAGATTATGTGAGATAGCCATGTGTAGGTTATCTTCTTTCTCTTTGTGATCGTCTTTTGTGAGTATTGTGAAGTAATCAACTCTTTTTTTCTATTCTCTTTGTGAGTGTCAAATTCACCATTTCCTTTGTAGATTTCTTGAACTTTGATGATGAAGTAACCTTGTAGTACGTTGGTTTATTTAAATTGATGCCTACCATTTGTGATCACTAAATGAGTTAATTTTGCATAATGGATGTGATGCATTAGCAGTATGTATGTTCATTAGTAATATGGAGTATAGGTGCCTAACCATTTGTTTAAAGGTTTTTCGAGCTTTTCATGGAGGTATGGCATGGGTTACTTCAACCCTTCGTGCGAGCCTTCCATTGGGGGCCCGTTATGCCAAAAGTGAGAGAAATCTATCCCTCTCTCTCCTTTTTTTGCCCGGATGGGAATATTGAGAGTGACATTTAGATCACGAGTGGTGCTATGATTAAATATTGAAATCCTCTATCTGTTAAGACTTTATACAGATAAAGTGTAAGAGTGACACTTTTATTACTGCTATTATATGGAGACCCATTATCCATCTTAGGTTGGTAAAGGTGATGTAATTATAGAGGTTATCCTGTGTACTTAGGATATATTGTAGTTTGCCAGTTAGACATGAGTTTAGTGATTAGTCTAGTAAGCATGATGGGTGATGAGAAGAGTTATGTGTTCTTAAGGTGCGAGCTACATGAAATGTGATAAGATAAGTGTAGTGAGACCTTTTCATGGGACCATAATGCATTTGTTGTACACATATTAGCCATTTGTTTGATTAACTTAATGTTAGTCTTATGTTCTTTGTGAACATGTTTGAAAAGATCTGTGTGTTATCATATGTTATATCTTCATCACATGCTTATTTCATCCTGATTGATCACCGTGATTTTCTTCTTTTACTTGAATGTTCTTGATCTTAGCTCTGATGAGTACATAGAGCAGATATGGTATATGTTTCAAGTTCGAGACATGCGGTAAGGTTTGTGATTTCAATTTTTAAGTGGTTTCATTAATTAGACCAGTATAAATTTTGTGTTTGTTTGCTTGCAGATTGATTGGGTATCAAGATGGAGATTTGTTGGGTTATAATACCCAATAAATTCGAGAGACGAAGTTAAAATAACATTGGTTAATTTTATATTGATACCTTAGTGGTAGCTCGACTCCAAAACAACATGGGGCAACTAGAAGCTACTTAATTTAGTTACTGTTACTCGTGGCCCAACACTTTATAGATGGCTCAAGTTGTGGTTTTAGATAGGTAATGATATGTTTGTCCATTTATTTTGATTGTGTCTTTGGCCAAGTTAATGAGACTTAGCCAATTACCTACCTGTAGCCCAATTGGAAGTGACCTAATAGTCTTATTATAAATCCATCCTCCAACAGCCATTTTGTGTGTGTATATGTGTGTCTTACATAGAGAAAACAATGTGTGAGGCAAGCTTTTTTGGTTGAGTGATTACTGTAGTTTTTCCCCCTTCTTAGTGGCTACAATCATCACCACCACCATTATTCTTTGTGGGCGAGAAAGCTTATGGCAACCAGAGTGTGGTTTTGTTATAGGTCAAGCCGAGCTTAGTTGGTGAGTAAATTGAGTCGGATTCAAGATTTTTTTGGAGTTTCCACCAACAATATTAGATATCAAATTTTATCTTGATACTCCCCTTTAGTTGATTGGTGTATATTTAGCCTTCAATTACGATCACAAAGTTTCAAAAAATGGAGAACATTACATTGTGCGATTGACTTAATTACATAGGAAATGGAGTGCATCTTGAGAGTTCTTTCACAGTACTCATTCTTGGCATGAATTATGTGCTTGCACTAGTCAAACCCAAGTTTGGTAGCTTGACTCATTAACTCGTTCACGAGCTTATAATTTTTATGCATGTTGTTTCAAAAAGATTTTAGTTGCTGATTATTAGCAATCTCTTTCCGTATACCCTTGTTTGAGCACCATTTTTTTTTGGCCAAAATACATTTTGTATTTTGTTGGAGAATATGTGGTTAAAAAGAAGAAAACTTTTGGGTTTACATTTAAAATTATTTTATTGAAGAATGTGTGGTTGAAAATGAGCTTTTGAAAATATGGGCACTAAACATAGGCAATGTTCTACCATCTGACATGATTGAAGCTAGTATTAACTCTATGCATGACGAACACTTCTTCTTTGCAGA
>NW_019233467.1:0-2507 GCF_002742605.1 Olea europaea var. sylvestris
AGTCGTAAGTCGCCATTTAAATGTGTGGAAAATGAGACCGGGTTCGCTCGAATTGGCCAGGACCAACCCTATCCGATTAGGACAAATCGTTTAATTTTTTTATTATTTAGAAATAAATTTTTAATGCCTTGATTAATCTGGCCTTTAATGCCTATATTAATAACCCGAGTTGCAGTTTCAAGGCATATTTAATTAACGAATTTCGGGTTCGACCGGACACGTAGTTCTCTTCCGGAATTGGGCTATATAAGTCATTTTCGGGCTGCTCATTTTCGTTAGGTCCAAATTTATAATTAGTAATTTTTAAATTTGTAATTGGCAATTTTCGTATTTAGAATTTCGAGTTAATGAGTTGTCATTAAAAATATAATAGTTGTGGGTTGGTAATATAGTCTTTGAAAAAGTCAAAAAAAAAATGTCAAATATGGAACAATGAGAAAAATGTGGAGCAAAATCATTCGTTGACCGCATGTTGAGCAATCAAAACAAGAATGTCATTGCTTGCTGCTGCATGTGACCTTAGCGTTGACCAACGGGCTTACTGCTTGCTGGGCGTTAGGCTAACGCTCGAGTGATGGTGTGATGAACCAAAATTCTAGTTTGAGTGAAAGAGCTATTCTCAAACCCTTTCAACCCCAAATACTACCTATTAAAATATATATGCCACGAAATGTTTTTAGTGACGGTTGGAAATTATTTTCATACAAGAAATCATTCTTTGAAGATTGAACACATGTTTCAAAAAATTTCTTGATTCAACTCCAAGATCGAAGTTTCATACATTTTCTCAAATATTTTTTTGTCATTGGTTGAGCTTAATTTTAGTCAAGAGAATATCTATTGCATATCTATGCATATGACCAACGGCAACTAGCCTAATGTGGTGGGGGTGGAATTTTGACCCTTGTTTGAGCATGACTATCTTGAATATATCCCACAAAATGCAATTTTGCTTTTTGAATTTCTTTTCTTGCTATATTGACTATTTTCCTTTTAATTTTAAATTATTTTCGTGTTGTCTATCTTTTATTCAATTCAAAATGAAGGTACAATCATCTTTCTAATCGAAACTCATGTTTTATAGTTTAAATAGACACAAATTATCTATCCAACATCCACTTGCTCAAAGCTTAAAAATTAAAATCCTAAATTATGCTTTCTTTGACAAGTATTATATTTTTGGTTTTACTTCTTGTAAAAGAGATTTTTGAGAAAGTTAGTTTAGATTGATTTTCTCTAAAAACATGTTTAATTAGAAAAAGTACTTTAAAAATTTATTCAAATAAGTTTAAAAATAATTTCTTAATTTCTAGATAAAAGTTTTTAACTTTTCGAGAACCCACCGAATAAGCCCCTAAAGATTGAACTACTTGCTACATTTCGCTTAGGCCATTAAAAATTCATTGATCATTGTTTTTTTTCAAAAGGAAATGGCTTCTCTCAGCCATTGATATGATTCATCAAACACGAAACGTAAAATATTAAAAAACAGGACCCACAGTACCGACACGTATCTACCGGCCAACTTGTAAACGTTTCTCTTAACGGACGGTATTGAACGCTGTTAAAAACAATGTCGCACGTTAAAGACTTCGTCTAGATGAGTCAATCACTTTCCATTCTTCCATACTTTGACGGTAGTAATTATGCGTACTAGAAGGTTAGAATAAGTTCCTTTTCTTAGGTCCATGGATGAGTGAGTTTGGACTAGATACAAAAAGATCGGACTGTCCGTTTTACATCTATTGTAGATGTAATTACACTTACCGAGGTTTCTACTTGGTCTAAGAAAGATTTAGATTAGTGTAATTGGAACAGTAGATGGATATATGCCATCTTTATGCCTATTTCACCTTAGGAGTTAAAAAGAGTGTCAATGTGTGAGATTGCGAAAGATGTTTGGGCGCAGACATGAGATAAGAAATCCAGTGTTTCACTAAGATTTCGAATAGCTGTCCCAAATTCAAGTTGATTCTATTTCGCCTTCCTCGGAGAAAGACGATCAAACAATTCTCAATCATGGTCCTTGCGGATCGGATCATCCATATAATATACAAAAAGAAACTTCAAATATTTGATATCTTGCTCTTTGAATAAGATCTCAATTCCAGCGACAGTTTCATTAGATATCTTACAAAAGGAAGGATCCTAAAAAATCGATCATTATTTTAGTTGTTGAATCCCTCTTTGATTCATCAATGTGTGATTATTACCTAGTATCCTCATGCATGAAGATAATCAATTCAGTCATTGTGGTCGGACTCTATTATGGATTTCTGACCACATTCTCCATAGGGCCCTCTTATATCTTCCTTCTTCGAGCTCAGGTTATGGAAGAAGGAACCGAGAACAAGGTATCGACAACAACTGGTTTTATTATGGGACAACTCATGATATTCATATCGATCTATTATGCGCCTTGCAGACCTTCCCAAAAGCTTCTTCCACTTTGCGGGGAGTATATAGAAGTCGGATTTGGTATTTGGATATTATTTGTATCAATGATC
>NW_019233468.1:0-2506 GCF_002742605.1 Olea europaea var. sylvestris
GGTCGAAAACCTTAATACGTCATTACGAAATCGTGAGCTAAACCCAAAACGGTCGCTACATTTCTGAAAAGTACTTATGGTCCAAAAAACGGACACTGTCTGCAAAAGCTTTGCTCAATTCTTCGAACGCCGTCAGTCCAAATATGCAGGTGCACGTTCCTTAAAAAATGGTTCAAATGCTTCATGCGTCACGACGAAGTGGTGAGTTCAATCCAGAAGGGTCGCTACATTTTCGAAAAGTACTTATGGTCCCAAAACGGACACCGTCTGCAAAAGCTATGATCATTTCTTCGAAGGTCGACAATCCAACAGTTCCAAATATGTGAGTTGTCATTCTTTAAAAAATGGTCAAAAACCTTAATATGTCATTACGAAATCGTGAGCTAAACCCAAAACGGTCGCTACATTTTCGAAAAGTACTTATGGTCCCAAAGACGGACACTGTCTGCAAAAGCTATGCTCAATTCTTCGAACGCCGTCAGTCCAAATATGCAGGTGTATGTCCCTTAAAAAGTGGTTAAAATCCTTCATACGTCACGACGAAGTGGTGAGTTCAATCCAGAAGGGTCGCTACATTTCCGAAAAGTACTTATGGTCCCAAAACGGACACCGTCTGCAAAAGCTACGATCATTTCTTCTAAGGTCGACAATCCAACAGTTCCAAATATTTGAGTTGTCGTTCTTTAAAAAATGGTCGAAAACCTTAATATGTCATTACGAAATCGTGAGCTAAACCCAAAACGGTCTCTACATTTTCGAAAAGTACTTATGGTCCCAAAGACGGACACAGTCTGCAAAAGCTATGCTCAATTCTTCGAACGCCGTCAGTCCAAATATGCAGTGCACGTTCCTTAAAAAGTGGTTAAAATACTTCATACGTCACGACGAAGTGGTGAGTTCAATCCAGAAGGGTCGCTAAATTTCCGTAAAGTACTTATGGTCCCAAAACGGACACCGTCTGCAAAAGTTACGATCATTTCTTCGTAGGTCGACAATCCAACAGTTCCAAATATGCGAGTTGTCATTCTTTAAAAAATGGTCGAAATCCTTAATACGTCATTACGAAATCGTGAGCTAAACCCAAAAAGGTCGCTACATTTTCGAAAAGTATTTATGGTCCCAAAAACGGACACTGTCTGCAAAAGCTATGCGCAAATCTACGAACGCCGTCAGTCCAAATATGCAGGTGCACGTTCCTTAAAAAATGGTTAAAATCCTTCGTACGTCATGACGAAGTGGTGAGTTCAATCCAGAAGGGTCGCTACATTTCTGAAAAGTACTTATGGTCCCAAAACGGACACCGTCTGCAAAAGCTACGATCATTTCTTCGAAGGTCGACAATCCAACAGTTCCAAATATGTGAGTTGTCGTTCTTTAAAAAATGGTCGAAAACCTTAATATGTCATTACGAAATCGTGAGCTAAACCCAAAACGGTCGCTACATTTTCGAAAAGTACTTATGGTCCAAAAAACGGACACTGTTTGCAAAAGCTATGCTCAATTCTTCGAACGCCGTCAATCCAAATATGCAGGTGCACGTTCCTTAAAAAATGGTTAAAATCCTTCATATGTCACGACGAAATGGTGAGTTCAATCCAGAAGGGTCGCTACATTTTCGAAAAGTACTTATGGTCCCAAAGACGGACACTGTCTGCAAAAGCTCTGCACAATTCTTCGAACGCCGTCAGTCCAAATATGCAGGTGCACGTTCCTTAAAAAGTGGTTAAAATACTTCATACGTCACGACGAAGTGGTGAGTTCAATCCAGAAGGGTCGCTACATTTCCGAAAAGTACTTATGGTCCCAAAACGGACACCGTCTGCAAAAGTTACGATCATGTCTTCGTAGGTCGACAATCCAACAGTTCCAAATATGCGAGTTGCCATTCTTTAAAAAATGGTCGAAAACCTTAATACGTCATTACGAAATCGTGAGCTAAACCCAAAAAGGTCACTACATTTTCGAAAAGTATTTATGGTCCCAAAAACGGACACTGTCTGCAAAAGCTATGCGCAAATCTACGAACGCCGTCAGTCCAAATATGCAGGTGCACGTTCCTTAAAAAATGGTTAAAATCCTTCGTACGTCACGACGAAGTGGTGAGTTCAATCCAGAAGGGTCGCTACATTTCCGAAAAGTAATTATGGTCCCAAAACGGACACCGTCTGCAAAAGCTACGATCATTTCTTCGAAGGTCGACAATCCAACAGTTCCGAATATGTGAGTTGTCTTTCTTTAAAAAATGGTCGAAAACCTTAATACGTCCTTACAAAATCGTGAGCTAAACCCAAAACGGTCGCTACATTTCCGAAAAGTACTTATGGTCCCAAAAACGGACACTGTCTGCAAAAGCTCTGCACAATTCTTCGAACGCCGTCAGTCCAACTATGCAGGTGCACGTTCCTTAAAAAGTGGTTAAAATACTTCATACGTCACGATGAAGTGGTGAGTTCAATCCAGAAGGGTCGCTACATTTCCGAAAAGTACTTATGGTCCCAAAACGGAC
>NW_019233469.1:0-2506 GCF_002742605.1 Olea europaea var. sylvestris
CACCGTCGAGAAAAATAACGAAATTGCCTCTGGCGCGGTTTTTGTTTCCGGCCAACCTGTCAAATTTTATCCCATTCCGACCCTGTTGCGTAAAATGACGAAATTGCCCCTGGCGCAATTTTTGTTTCCCATCAACCTGCCAAATTTTAGCCCATTCCGACGCCTTCGCGAAAAATGACGAAATTGCCCCCAGCGCGATTTTTGTTTCCGATAAACGTGTCAAATTTTATCCCATTTCGACACCGTCGCAAAAATGAAGAAATTGCCCCCGGCGCAATTTTTATTTCCCATCAACCTGCCAAATTTTACCCCATTCCGACACCGTCGCGAAAAATGACGAAATTG
This sequence comes from Olea europaea var. sylvestris, assembly GCF_002742605.1. NCBI lineage: Eukaryota > Viridiplantae > Streptophyta > Magnoliopsida > Lamiales > Oleaceae > Olea > Olea europaea. The sequence continues at coordinate 346 of NW_019233469.1, forward strand.
CCCCCAGCGCGATTTTTGTTTCCGATAAACGTGTCAAATTTTATCCCCTTTCGACACCGTCGCGAAAATGAAGAAAATCGCCCCCGACGCAATTTTTGTTTCCCATCAACCTGTCGAATTTTAGCCCATTCCGACACCGTCGCGAAAAATCACGAAATTGCCCCCGGGGCGATATTTGTTTCCGATAAACCGGTCAAATTTGAGCCCATTCCGACACCGTCGAGAAAAATGACGAAATTGCCTCTGGCGCGGTTTTTGTTTCCGACCAACCTGTCAAATTTTAGCCCATTCCGACCCCGTTGTGTAAAATGACGAAATTGCCCCTGGCGCAATTTTTGTTTCCCATCAACCTGCCAAATTTTAGCCCATTCCGACACCGTCGCGAAAAATGACGAAATTGCCCCCAGCGCGATTTTTGTTTCCGATAAACGTGTCAAATTTTATCCCATTTCGACACCGTCGCGAAAATGAAGAAATTGCCCCCGGCGCAATTTTTGTTTCCCATCAACCTGCCAAATTTCAGCCCATTCCGACACCGTCGCGAAAAATCACGAAATTGCCCTTGGCGCGATTTTTGTTTCCGATCTACCTGTCAAATTTTAGCCCCCTCCGACACAGTCGCGAAAAATAACGAAATTGCCCCCGGCACGATTTTTTTTTCGATCAACCTGTCAAATTTGAGCCCATTCCGCCACCGTCGCGAAAAATTACTAAATTGCCTCAGGCGCGGTTCTTGTTTCCGATCAACCTGTCAAATTTTAGCGCATTCCGACACCGTCGCGAAAAATGACGAAATTGCCCTTGGCACGGTTTTTGTTTCCGATCAACCCGTCAAATTTGAGCCCATTCCGACACTGTCGTGAAAAATGACGAAACTGCCCCTGGCGCGGTTTTTGTTTCCGATCAACCTGTCGAATTTGAGCCAATTCCGACACAGTTGCGTAAAATGACGAAATTACCCCCGGCGTGATTTTTGTTTCCCATCAACTTGCCAAATTTCAGCCGACTCCGACACCGTCACGAAAAATGACGAAATTGCCTCCGGCGCGATTTTTGTTTCCGATCAACCTGTCGAATTTGAGCCCATTCCGGCACCGTCGCTTAAAATAACGAAATTGCCCCCGACGCGATATTTGTTTCCGATAAACCGGTCAAATTTGAGCCCATTCCGACACCGTCGCGAAAAATGACGAAATTGCCTCTAGCGCGGTTTTTGTTTCCGACCAACCTGTCAAATTCAAGCCCATTCCGACCCCGTTGCGTAAAATGACGAAATTGCCCCTAGTGCAATTTTTGTTTCCCATCAACCTGCCAAATTTTAGCCCATTCCGACACCGTCGCGAAAAATGACGAAATTGCCCCCAGCATGATTTTTGTTTCCGATAAACGTGTCAAATTTTATCCCATTTCGACACCGTCGCGAAAAATGAAGAAATTGACCCCGGCGCAATTTTTGTCTCCCATCAACCTGCCAAATTTTGGCCCATTCCGACACCGTCGCGAAAAATCACGAAATTGCCCTTGGCGCGATTTTTGTTTCCGATCAACCCATCAAATTTTAGCCCCCTCCGACACAGTCACGAAAAATAACGAAATTGCCCCAGGCACGATTTTTTTTCCGATCAACCTGTCAAATTTTAGCCCATTCCGCCACCGTCGCGAAAAATGACGAAATTGCCTCCGGAGCGGTTTTTCTTTCCGATCAACCTGTCAAATTTTAGCCAATTCCGACCCCGTTGCGTAAAATGACGAAATTGCTCCCGGCGCAATTTTTGTTTCCCATCAACCTGCCAAATTTTAGCCCATTCCGACACCGTCGCGAAAAATGACGAAATTGCCCCCAGCGCGATTTTTTGTTTCCGATAAACGTGTCAAATTTTATCCCCTTTCGACACCGTCGCGAAAATGAAGAAATTGCCCCCGGCGCAATTTTTGTTTCCCATCAACCTGCCAAATTTTAGCCCATTCCGACACCGTCGCGAAAAATCACGAAATTGCCCCCGGCGCGATATTTGTTTCCGATAAACCGGTCAAATTTGAGCCCATTCCGACAACGTCGAGAAAAATGACGAAATTGCCTCCGGCGCGGTTTTTGTTTCCGACCAACCTGTCAAATTTTAGCCCATTCCGACCCCGTTGCGTAAAATGACGAAATTGCCCC
>NW_019233470.1:0-2506 GCF_002742605.1 Olea europaea var. sylvestris
CAATCGAATTAGACTAGAAATTAGCCGGAAATGAACAAACCCGAAGTTATCATGAAATCAAATGATGAAATCAAAAACCACTTTTCATTGCCTCGATTTCAATCGAATTAGACTAGCAATTCCCCAAAAATGAACAAATGCGAAGTCATCATGAAATTAAAATCTAATTTTCATTAGCTCGATTCAAATCGAATTAGATTGGCATTTTGCAAAAAACGAACAAACCCGAAGTTATCATGAAATCAAAAACCACTTTTCATTGCCTCGATTCCAATCGAATTAGACTAGCAATTCGCCAAAAACGAACAAACCCGAAGTTATTATGAAATCAAAACTACTTTTCATTGGCTCGATTCCAATCGAAAAAGACTAGCATTTCGTAAGAAATGAACAACCCCGAACTCATCGTGAAATCAAAAACTACTTTTCATTGCCTCGATTCCAATCGAACTAGACTAGCAATTCGCCAGAAACGAACAAACTCAAAGTTATCATGAAATGAAAAACCACTTTTCATTGTTGCGATTCCAATCAAATTCGACTAGCAATTTTAACGAAGACGAACAAACCCGATGTTATCGTGAAATCAAAAATCATTTTTCATTGTCTTAATTCCAATCGAATAAGACTAGCAATTTACCAAAGACGAAGAAACCCGATTTAATCATGAAATCGAAAGCCACTTTTCATTGGCCCGATTCTAATCGAATAAGACTAGCAATTTGCCAAAAATGAACAAACCCGAAGTTATCATGAAATCAGAACCACTTTTCATTGGCTCGATTACAATCGAATTAGACTAGCAATTCATCGAAAATAATCAAACCCGAAGTTATCATGAAATCATAAACCACTTTTCATTGGCTCGATTCAAATCGAATTAGACTAGCAATTAGCCAAACACAAACAAACCCGAAGTTATCATGAAATCAAAATAACTTTTCGTTAGCTCGATTCCAATCGAATTAGACTAGCATTTCGACCAAAAAGAACAAACCCGAAGTTATCATGAAATCGAAAATCACTTTTCATTCGCTCGATTCCAATCAAATTTGTCTAGCAATTCGCCGAAAATGATCAAACCCGAAGTTATCATGAAATCGAAAATCACTTTTCATTCACTCGATTCCAATTGAATTAGACTAGCCATTTTTTGAAAACGATCAGACCCGAAGTTATCATGAAATCGAAAGCAATTTTTCATTGGCTCGATTCCTATCGAATTAGACTAGCAATTCGCCAAAAATGATCAAACTCGAAGTTATCATGGAATCAAAAAACCACTTTTCACTGGCACGATTCCAATCGAATTAGACTAGCAATTCGCCAAAAATGAACAAACCCGAAGTTATCATGAAATCAAAATCACTTTTCATTGGGACAATTCCAATGAATTAGACTAGCAATTAGCCGAAAACGATCAAACACGAAGTTATCACGAAATCCAAAACAACTTTTCATTGGCTCGATTCCAATCGAATTAGACTAGCGATTCACCAAAAACAAACAAATCCGAAGGTATCATGAAATCCAAAACAACTTTTCACTGGCTGGATTCCAATCGAATTAGACTAGCAATTAGCCGAAAATGATCAAACACGAAGTTATCAAGAAATCCAAAATCACTTTTCATTGGCTCGATTCCAATTGAATTAGACTAGCAATTTTTCGAAAACGATCAAACTCGAAGTTATCATGAAATCGAAAGCCACTTTTCATTGGCTTGAATCTAATCGAATTAGACTAGCCATTCGTCAAAAATGATCAAACTCTAAGTTATCATGAAATCAAAATCCACTTTTCATTGGCTCGATTCCAATCGAATAAGACTAGCAATTAGCCGAAAACAAACAAACCCAAAGTTATCATGAAATCAAAAACCACTTTTCATTGGCTCGATTCCAATCGAATTAGACTAGCAATTCCCCAAAGACGAACAAACCCAATGTTTTCGTGAAATCAAAAACCACTTTTCATTGGCTCGATTCCAATCAAATTAGACTAGCAATTCACCGAAAATGATCAAACCCGAAGTTATCATGAAATCGAAAATCACTTTTCATTCGCTCGATTCCAATTGAATTAGACTAGCAATTTTTTGAAAACGATCAGACCCAAAGTTATCTTGAAATCGAAAGCCATTTTTCATTGGCTCGATTCTAATCAAATTAGAGTAGCAATTCGCCGAAAATGATCAAACTCGAAGTTATCATGAAATCAAAAACAACTTTTCATTTTCTCGATTCCAATCGAACAAGACTAGCAATTCGCCAAAAATGAACAAACCCAAAGTTATCATGAAATCAAAAACCACTTTTCGTTGGCTCGATTCCAATCGAATTAGACTAGCATTTCGACAAAAAAGAACAAACCCGAAGTTATCATGAAATCAAAAACCCCTTTTCATTGGCTCGATGTCAATTAAATTAGACTAGCAATTCGTCGAAAATGATCAAACCCGAAGTTATCATGAAATCGAAAATCACTTTTCATTCGCTCGATTCCA
>NW_019233471.1:0-2506 GCF_002742605.1 Olea europaea var. sylvestris
TCGGTAATAACCTTGCCACATGTACACTATGTGATGCGAACCCTGTAGCAATAGAAACTATGAAACCCACAACGAAATTGATGTGGAACCCAAGAATGCCAATACTAATCCGGTTTTAGATCTTGAACCCCAAGAATTGAACCAAGAAACCCTAGATTAGCGAAGAACCTAAAACCCCTTGATTACAATTGAAAGAACCCAAAATCCGATTGATAGAACGCCACAAGAAGTTGAATCTTGATAAGTTCCAAGATTGTTCAAGAAGAACAATTAAATTGAAAGAAGAAATTTCTCTCTCTATAATACTAAGCAATATTCAAAGTTCAAAAGGTTTTTACAATGAAAAAATATTCTCCTATTTATACTATTCCTCGAATAGAAGTCAAAAGGAAATATAATTCTAATAATCTAACAAAATTCCTAAAATATTCGTCCAATATGGTAGGAGTTTGATTAAGAATGAAATTCTAGTAAAATAAGGAAAAACAGGGAAAAAAGGAAAATCGTGTCCAAAAATGAACCATGCGGTCGCATGTTTAAAACGCGTGCGGCCGCATGGTAATAGAATTTTGGCCATTTTATTCTCGGTATCATGCTGTGCGGCCACATGGTTGCACTACACGCTCTCGTCTTTGGCTGCTTGTAACGCATTAATCAATTTTGTTTCGGCCTTTGACCCGAACACGAAATTTGTTCCATTTTGAGTCCCGAACATGGTTCCATCAATATTTTCTTGAACGAGCAATCTCATCGCTTGTTTCACTTGCTTTGCCCTTGATCGCGTCATTGGTCTGCCATCGACTATCAACGGGTCTCATCTCGCACTTGCCTTCGTCGGGCTCGACTCCTGGATCATATCACTATGGTGTACACTTTAGTTTACACTTTGCCACATGTCATTACCGTGTTGGACAGTTTAAATTTCAAATAATTTTCCCATCCAATTGATACTTGACAACAATGCAAGTGTCAAACAACGTTTCAAAAATCAGTGCGCAAATAGCAAAATTCAATCGATAAGAACCTTGCTACAGGTACATTATGGTGTACACTTTAGTTTACACTTTGCCCCATGACATTACTCTATTAAATTTCAAAAAAAATTTCCATCCAATTGACACTTTACAACAATACAAGTGCCAAACAATGAGTAGAAAATTAGTTTACAAATAGCAAAGTTCAATCAGTAAGAACCTTGCTACATTATGGTGTACACTTTAGTTTACACTTTGCCCCGTGACATTACTCTATTAAATTTCAAAAAAAATTCCATCCAATTGACACTTTACAACAATACAAGTGTCAAACAACGAGTCGAAAATTAGTTTACAAATAGCAAAGTTCAATCAGTAAGAACCTTGCTACATGTACACTATGGTGTACACTTTAATTTACACCTTGCCACGTGACATTACCCTGTTATATAGTTTAAATTTTAAATAGTTTTCCTATCCAATTGACATTTACAATAAAAAAATGTGTCAAAAATTAGTGTACAAATAGCAAAGTTCCATCGATAAGAACCTTGCGACGTGCACTATGGTGTACACTTTAGTTAACACTTTGCCACGTCACACTACCCTACTGGACAGTTTAAATTTCAAATAGTTTTCCTATCTAATTGATACTTGACAACAATGCAAGTGTCAAACAATGTGTCAAAAATCAGTGCACAAATAGCAAATTTCAATCGGTAAGAACCTTGCTGCATGTACACTATGGTGCACACTTTAGTTTACACTTTTGTCACATGACACTACCCTATTGGACAGTTTAAATTTCAAAAAAATGTCCCATCCAATTGATACTCGACAGTAATGCATATGTCAAACAACGTGCCAAAAATCAGTATACAAATAGCGAATTTCAATCGGTAAGAACCTTGCCACATATACACTATGGTGTACACTTTGCCACGTGTCATTATCCTGTTGGACAGTTTAAATTTCAAACAGTTTTTCCATCCATTTGACACTTGACAACAAGGCAAGTGTTAAACAACGTATCAAAAATTAGTATACAAATAGCGAAGTTCAATAGTTAAGAACCTTCCTACAAGTACACTATGGTGTGCACATTAGTGTACACTTTGCCCCGTGACAATACTCTATTAAAGTTAATAAAGTTTTTCCATCCAATTGACACTTTAGAACAGTACGAGTGCCAAATAACGTGTCAGAAATCAGTGTACAAATAGCAAAGTTCAAATGGTAAGAACCTTGCTACATGTACACTATGGTGTACACTTTAATTTACACCTTTCCCCGTGACATTACCCTGTTGGACAGTTTAAATTTCAAACAGTTTTCCCATCCAATTGATACATGACAACAAAGCAAGTGTCAAACAACATGTCAAAAATCAGTGTTCAAATAGCAAATTTCATTCGGTAAGAACCTTGCGAAACATACACTATGGTGTACACTTTAGTTTACAATTTTCCACGTGACATTACCCTACTGGATAGTTTAAGTTTCAAATAGTTTTCCCATGTAATTGACACTTG
>NW_019233472.1:0-2506 GCF_002742605.1 Olea europaea var. sylvestris
ACTTCGTCGTGACGTACGAGGGATTTCGGCCATTTTTCGAAAGAATGAGCACTTGCATATTTGGAACGCTTGGATTGTCAACGCACGAAGAATTGAGCGCAACTTTTGCACCCGGTGTCCGTTTTGGGCCCATAAGTACTTTTTGGAAATGTAGTGACCGTTTTGGATTTAACTCACAACTTCGTCGTGACGTATGAGGGATTTCGACAATTTTTCGAAAGAATGAGCGCTTGCATATTTGGAACGCTTGGATTGTCGGCGTATGAAGAATTGAGCGTAACTTTTACACACGGTGTCCGTTTTGGGCCCATAAGTACTTTTTGGAAATGTAGCGATCGTTATGGATTGAACTCACCCCTTCGTCGTGACGTACGAGGGATTTCGGCTATTTTTCGAACGAATGAGCACTTGCATATTTGGAACGCTTGGATTGTCGGCGTATGAAGAATTGAGCGTAACTTTTGCACACGGTGTCCGTTTTGGGACCATAAGTACTTTTTGGAAATGTAGCGATCGTTTTGGATTGAACTCACCCCTTCGTCGTGACGTACGAGGGATTTCGGCCATTTTTCGAACGAATGAGCACTTGCATATTTGGAATGCTTGGATTGTCGATGTACGAAGAATCGAGCGCAACTTTTGCACCAGGTGTCCGTTTTGGAACCATAAGCACTTTTTGGAAATGTAGCGACAGTTTTATGTTGAACTCACAACTTCGTCGCGACATATGAGGGATTTCGGCCATTTTTCGAAAGAGTGAGCACTTACATATTTGGAACGCTTAGATTGTCGGCGTACGAAGAATTGAGCGTAACTTTTGCACACGGTGTCCGTTTTGGGACCATAAGTACTTTTTGGAATTGTAGCGACCATTTTGGATTGAACTCACCACTTCGTCGTGACGTACGAGGGATTTCGGCCATTTTTCGAAGGACTGAGCACTTGCATATTTGGAACGCTTGGACTGTCGATGTAAAAAGAATTGAGCGCAACTTTTGCACTCGGTGTCCGTTTTGGGACCATAAGTACTTTTTGAAAATATAGTGACCGTTTTGGATTGAACTCACAACTTCGTCGTGACGTATGAGGAATTTCAGCTATTTTTCGAAAGAGTGAGCACTTGCATATTTGGAACACTTGGATTGCCGGCGTACGAAGAATTTAGCGAAACTTTTGCACACGGTGTCCGTTTTGGGACCAGAAGTACTTTTTGGAAATGTAGCGACCGTTGTGGATTTAACTCACAACTTCGTCGTGACGTAAGAGGGATTTCGGCCATTTTTCGAAAGAGTGAGCACTTGCATATTTGGAACGCTTGGATTGCCGGCGTACGAAGAATTGAGCGTAACTTTTGCACACGATTTTCGTTTTGGGACCATAAGTACTTTTTGTAAATGTAGCGACCATTTTGGATTGAACTCACCACTTCATCGTGACGTATCAGGGAGTTTGGTCATTTTTCGAAAGTGTAAGCACTTGTACATTTGGAACGCTTGGATTGTCGGCGTACAAAGAATTGAGCGTAACTTTTGCATTCGGTGTCCGTTTTGGGCCCGTAAGTCCTTTTTGGAAATGTAGCGACCGTTTTGGATTTAACTCACAACTTCGTCGTTAAGTATGAGGGATTTCGGCCATTTTTCGAAAGAATGAGCACTTGCAAATTTGGAACGCTTGGATTGTCGGCGTACGAAGAATTGAGCGTAACTTTTGCACACGGTGTCCGTTTTGGGACCATAAGTACTTTTTGAAAATGTAGCGATCATTTTGGATTTCACTCACAACTTCGTCGAGACGTACGAGGGATTTCGGCCATTTTTTGAAAGAATGAGCACTTGCATAGTTGGAACGCTTGGATTGTCGACGTACGAAGAATTGAGCGCAACTTTTGCACCCGGTGTCCGTTTTGGGACAATAAGTACTTTTCGGAAATGTAACGACCATTTCGGATTGAACTCGCAACTTCATCGTGACGTATGTGGCATATCGGCAATTTTTGAAAGAATGAGGACTTGCATATTTGGAAAGCTTGGATTGTCGGCGTACGAAGAATTGAGCGCAACTTTTGCACCCGGTGTCCGTTTTGGGACCATAAGTACTTTTTGGAAATGTAGCGACTGTTTTGGTTGAACTCACAACTTCGTCGTGACGTATGAGGGATTTCGGCCATTTTTCGAAAGAATGAGCACTTGCATATTAGGAACGCTTGGATTGTCGACGTACGAAGAGTTGAGCGCAACTTTTGCACCCGGTGTCCGTTGTGGGACCATAAGTACTTTTTGGAAATGTAGCGACAGTTTTGGTTGAACTCACAACTTCGTCATGACGTACGAGGGATTTCGGCCATTTTTTGAACTAATGAGCACTTGCATATTTGGAACGTTTGGATTGTCGACGTATGAAGAATTGAGCGCAACTTTTGCACCCGGTGTCCATTTTGGGCCCATAAGTACTTTTTGGAAATGTAGCGACCCTTTTGGATTTAACTCACAACTTCGTCGTGACGTAT
>NW_019233473.1:0-2506 GCF_002742605.1 Olea europaea var. sylvestris
CGGCTGGATTTTTATTTCCGATCAAACTGCCAAATTTCAGCCAATTCCGATACAGTCGAGAAAAATGACGAAATTGCCCCCGGGGCAGTTTTTGTTCCAGATAAACCTGTCAAATTTCAGCCAATTCCGACACAGTCGAGAAAAATGACGAAATTGCACTCGACGCAATTTTTGTTTCCGATCAACCAGTCAAATTTTAGCCAATTCCGACACAGTCGCGAAAAATGTCGAAATTACAGCCGGCGCGATTTTTGTTCCTGATCAACCTGTCAAATTTGAGGCCATTCCGACACAGTCGTGAAAAATGACGAAATTGCCCCAGGCACGATTTTTGTTTCCGATCAACCGGTCAAATTTGAGGCCATTCCGACACAGTCGAGAAAAATGACGAAATTGCCCCCGGCGCGATTTTTGTTTCCGATCAACCTGTCAAATTTGAGCCCATTCCGACACAGTCGAGAAAAATGACGAAATTGCCCCTAGCGCGATTTTTATTTCAGATCAAACAGCCAAAGTTCAGCCAATCCCGACACAATCGAGGAAAATGATGAAATTGCCCCCGTCGCGGTTTTTGTTTCCGATCAACAAGTGAAATTTCAGCCAATTCCAACACTGTCGCGAAAAATGATGAAATTACACCCGGCGCTATTTTTGTTCCCGATCAACCTGTCAAATTTGAGCCCATTCCAACACAGTCGAGAAAAATGACTAAATTACAGCCGGCGCGATTTTTATTTTCGATCAAACTGCCAAATTTCAGCCAATTCCGACACAGTCGAGAAAAATGACGAAATTGGCCCCGGCGCGATTTTTGTTTCCGATCAACCATTCAAATTTTAGCACATTCCGACACAGTCGCGAAAAATGATGAAATTGCCCCCGGCGCGATTTTTGTTCTCGATAAACCTGTCAAATTTGAGCCCATTCCGACGCAGTCGAGAGAAATGACGAAATTGCCCCCGGCGCGATTTTTGTTTCCGATCAACCGATCAAATTTGAGCCCGTTCCGACACAGTCGAGAAAAATGACGAAATTACCCCCGGCGCGATTTTTGTTTCTGATCAACAAGTCAAATTCTAGCCGATTCCGACACAGTCGCGAAAAATGACGAAATTACACCCGGCGCGATTTTTGTTTCCGATCAACCTGTCAAATTTGAGCCCGTTCCGACACAGTCGAGAAAAATGACGAAATTACCCCCGGCGCGATTTTTGTTTCTGATCAACAAGTCAAATTCTAGCCGATTCCGACACAGTCGCGAAAAATGACGAAATTACACCCGGCGCGATTTTTGTTTCCGTTCAACCTGTCAAATTTGAGCCCATTCCTACGCAGGCGCGAGAAATGATGAAATTGCCCCCGGCACGATTTTTATTTCCGATGAAACTGCCAAATTTCAGCCAATACCGACTCAGTCGAGAAAAATGACGAAATTGCCCCCGGCGCGATTTTTGTTTCCGATCAACCAGTCAAATTTCAGCCAATTCCGACACGGTCGCGAAAAATGACGAAATTGCACCCGGCGCGATTTCTGTTTCCTATTAACAAGTCAAATTTGAGCCCATTCCGACAAAGTCGCGAAAAATGACGAAATTGTCCCCGGCGCGATATTTGTTCCCGATAAACCTGTCAAATTTGGGCCCATTCCGACACAGTCGAGAAAAATGACGAAACTGCCCCCGGCGCGATTTTTGTTTCCGATCAAGCTGTCAAATTTGAGCCCATTCCGACACAGTTGAGAAAAATTACGAAATTGCCCCCGGCGAGATTTCTATTTCCGGTCAAACTGCCAAATTTCAGCCAATTCCGACACAGTCGAGAAAAATGATAAAATTGCCCTAGGCGCGATTTTTGTTTCCGATCAACAAGTCAAATTTTAGTCAATTCCGACACAGTCGCGAAAAATGACGAAATTACACCTGGCGCGATTTTTGTTCTCGATAAACCTGTCAAATTTGAGCCCATTCCGAAACAGTCGAGAAAAATGATGAAATTGCCCCCGGCACGATTTTTGTTTCCGATCAACAAGTCAAATTTCTGCAAATCCCGACACTGTCGCGAAAAATGACGAAATTACACCCGGGGCGATTTTTGTTCCAGATAAACCTGTCAAATTTCAGCCAATTCCGACACAGTCGAGAAAAATGACGAAATTGCACTCGATGCAATTTTTGTTTCCGATCAACCAGTCAAATTTTAGCCAATTCCGACACAGTCGCGAAAAATGACGAAATTACAGCCGGCGCGATTATTGTTTCCGATCAGCCTGTCAAATTTGAGGCCATTCCGACGCAGTCGTGAAAAATGACGAAATTGCCCCAGGCACGATTTTTGTTTCCGATCAACCGGTCAAATTTTGGGCCATTCCGACACAGTCGAGAAAAATGACGAAATTGCCCCCGGGGCGATTTTTGTTTCCGATTAACCTGTCAAATTTTAGCAAATTCCGACACAGTCGCGAAAAATGACGAAATTACACCCGGCGCTATTTTTGTTCCCGATCAAG
>NW_019233474.1:0-338 GCF_002742605.1 Olea europaea var. sylvestris
TGCCCCGGCACGGTTTTTGTTTCCGATCTACCTGTCAAATTTTTGCCCATTCCGACACAGTCGAGAAAAATGACGAAATTGCCTCCGGCGCGATTTTTATTTCCGATCAACCAATCAAATTTTAGCCCATTTCGATACAGTTGCCAAAAATGACGAAATTGCCCCCGGCGCGATTTTTATTTCCGATCAACCAGTCAAATTTTAGCCAATTTCGACACAGTCGCGAAAAATGACGAAATTGCCCCCGGCACGGTATTTGTTGCTGATCTACCTGTCAAATTTTTGCTCATTCCGACACAGTCGAGAAAAATGACGAAATTGCCCCCGGCGCGATTTTT
>NW_019233474.1:764-1778 GCF_002742605.1 Olea europaea var. sylvestris
GCGATTTTTATTTCCGATCAACCTGCCAAATTTAAGCACATTCCGACACAGTCGCATAAAATAACGAAATTGGCCCAGCGTGATTTTTGTTTACGTTCTACCTGTCAAATTTTAGACCCTTCCGACACAGTCGCGAAAAATGACGAAATTGGCCCCGGAGCGTTTTTTAATTCATTTCAACCAGCCAAATTTAAGCCCATTCCGACACAATCGCGTAAAATGACGAAATTGCCCCCGGCGCTATTTTTATTTCCGATCAACCTGCCAAATTTAAGCACATCCCGACATAGTCGCGTAAAATGACGAAATCCCCCCTGAGCGATTTTTATTTCCGATCAACCAGTCAAATTTTAGTTCATTCCGACACAGTCGCGAAAAATGACGAAATTGACCCCGGTGCGATTTTCATTTCCGATCAACCTGCCATATTTAAGCCGATTCCGTCACAGTCGCGAAAAATGACGAAATTGCCCCGACACGATTTTTGTTTCCGATCTACGTGTCAAATTTTTTCCCATTCCGACACAGTCGAGAAATATGACGAAATTACCCCCGGCGCGATTTTCATTTCCGATCAACCAACCAAATTTAAGCCCATTCCGACACAGTCGCGTAAAATGATGAAATTTACCCCTGCGCGATTTTCATTTCTGATCAACCAGTCAAATTTTAGCCCATTTTGACACAGTCGAGAAAAATGACGAAATTGCCCCCGGCGCGATTTTTATTTTCGATCAACCAGTCAAATTTTAGCCCATTCCGACACAGTCGTGAAAAATGACGAAATTGACCCCGGCGCGATTTTTATTTTCGATCAACCTGCCAAATTTAAGCCCATTCCGACACGGTCGCGAAAAATGACGAAATTGCCCCCGGCGCAATTTTTATTTCCGATCAAACTGCCAAATTTAAGCCCATTCCAACACAGCCACGTAAAATAACGAATTTGCCCCCGGCGCGATTTTTATTTCCGATCAACCATCTAAATTTAAGCCCATTCCGACACAGTCGCGT
>NW_019233474.1:1985-2506 GCF_002742605.1 Olea europaea var. sylvestris
AGAAATTGACCCCGGCGCGATTTTTATTTCCGATCAACCTGCCAAATTTAAGCCGATTCCGACACAGTCGCGAAAAATGACGAAATTGCCCCGGCACGGTTTTTGTTTCCGATGTACCTGTCAAATTTTTGCCCATTTCGACACAGTCGCATAAAATGACGAAATTACCCCGGCGCGATTTTTATTTCCGATCAACCTGCAAAATTTAAGCCCATTCCGACACAGTCGCGTAAAATGACGAAATTGCCCCCTGAGCGATTTTTATTTTCGATCAACCAGTCGAATTTTAGCCCATTCCGACACAGTCGCGAAAAATGACGAAATTGCCCCGGCACGTTTTTCGTTGCCGATCTACCTGCCAAATTTTTGCCCATTCCGACGCAGTCGAGAAAAATGACGAAATAGCCCCCGACGTGATTTTCATTTCCGATCAACCTACAAACTTAAGCCCATTCCGACACAGTCGCGTAAAATGATGAAATTTACCCCTGCGCGATTTTTATTTCCGATCAACCAGTCAA
>NW_019233475.1:0-2506 GCF_002742605.1 Olea europaea var. sylvestris
AAAGCCATTCTTGATTGCGATTAAATCTATTCCTCTCATATGACCCTTGTGTCTCTTGATGAAAGATGCATTCATGATAAATGTATTTATAAGTTCTAGAACACCTATTGAAACCATATATAGCATAGAGGTATATCGCTATCCTCCAGCTAACCTTACAATGTTTATTGTACTTAAACCTTATCATCTCTCTCGATAACAATAAAATCCACTAACAATTGGAAAATGATGATAAAAATGATAATAAATATCAAAGCAAATTAAAGTCAAAATAATTAATTAAAAATTAAAAACATCATAACAAGGGATCATATCATCCTAGCAATATATAAAACTAGTTTAGCATATTGGAATTATAAGAAATCATGTTAAATGTATAGAACATCACCCGAAATTGTAAATTAATAAGTGAAAGAAGATGAATATTGATGTTCTTGAATCAATGAATCTTGATAAATCTTCAATAATTCTTTCAGTTTTTGCCAACAAATTCCTGGTTTAATCTCCTATTGAGGAGTCCTTGAAAAATGCATTTTTAATCTTTTCACAATATATGATTTTGTCCCCCTTTTGTGATGAAAATTGATGGAATATTATAGTATGAGAGGTGTCCAGTATGTATTCTACTATTATAGGAGTAGAAATTGGTTGAAAATCACGTCCAAGTTGATTTTCAAAAGATTTCCAATCAAATAAGGAAAGTGACCTTCGTGTTTGCATTTTTTTCTAGTATTTTGGTTATAATTTTCTTTCCTTATATTCAATTGAGGCAATTCAAAATGCGTTGAAAAAGTAACATAAAAGGTTACAACTTTTATGGAAATAAAATTTTTCCAGTTTGAACATTTAGTCTGTTAAAAATAGGTCTTAATCTTCGTATAAAAATCCGGGATATAATTTGTAAGATTGGAAATTGATTTGTCATAATATTTTGAACATATTCCATTCATTTTTTATATCTAATTGCATTCAATTGTCTCCTAGCTATCTTTGAGGTATCATCTTGTGGTTCTTATAAACTATTGGATATTTACAATTTGGTCCTCAAGCTTTAGACTTCATCATTTTCACCAATTGTTGCTCATTTCTTTCAATTCATCGTTCAACCATTGAGTTTTACTCATATAACATAAAATACAATAATTTAGGATATATTTTGTCAAAAACACTACCAGCATTGATATTTTAGGCCCAAATAAGTGTATAAAATACACTTATTGGTGCATTGATACAATTGAAGAACATAATTTCTTAGAGATATAAGAAAAAAGAACTTTTTGCAAACCCATGAATGAAACGATTATGACGATAGAGCATTTATTAGCTTTAATACCATTTTAATATTCATAAAATAAGCGTAAACATGGAGTGACAAATATGTACCAAAATGGAAGACTAATGATTTTAGCGAAATGTGCTTACAAATGCGTGCTAAAAGAATGAACAAATATAAAAAAGACTACTCTTCCTAAATTAAAATAAATTGACTGGATTATTCTTTACCTATTAGTAAAAACTTCTATATGATATATGTTGAGAATTAGAAATCTTAATTCTATTTTGTTGAGAGCAATCAATAAGCAGAAAGAAATAAATTTACACAAGATCTATTGAAGTTTGCATCTGTAATATCATGAACTTCGAATTACACGTTTGACCAATATGATTCATGCATTTCATGCTATTTATAATGTCATTTGTATCAATATTCCTAATTGCTTTCTCTTAAAATAGTACATTCAATTATTGAGACTTTAATATCTTTATATGATGCTAGTCTTTGAACCATCAACTTATGTAGAGAATCTTACTAATGTGATCCAAGAGTCGAGCCCAACAAATATGAGCTCGGGACGAGACCCATCGATAATCGAAGGTGGTCTAATGATGCGATCGAGGGTAAAGCGGGTAAAACAAGCTATGGGATTAGTTGTTCAATCCATAATTGATGAAAGATCGTTTGGGGTGCAAGATGGGGCAACTTTAATGTTGGGTCGAGAGTCGAAATAAATTGAAGCAACTTGATTCAAGCCTTGGATTTTGGATTTGTTGGGACCAACTATGCGACCACATAGTTATAGGGTTGGTGCGATTGCATGCACCTATGTAGAAAATTCACGGGTGAAAGAAGTTCTATGCGACCGCATAGAATTACATTATGCGACCGAATAGAACAAATTGTACAAGATCAAAGTTGAGGGATGAATCGTGCAATTATCTAGGAACTTCTTCAAAATGAAACCAAATTCAATTTTCCTTTTTAATCCAAAGGACTATCTTGCCTTTACTTTTTAAAATCATTTGCTGCAATTTATGGGATCGGGTTTTAAAATAAAAAAGGCACCAGCTAGGTTTTTAAATGATTCTACCCGTTCTTCTATTTTTGTCAGTTTTCTTTCTTTTAATTTTCCTTTGATTTTCTATCACACTTCCTTGATAATTTTTGGAGAAAAACGAAGAGCACAAGGAGAGTACATTTAAGGATTTGGAGAAATATTTGGGAAAT
>NW_019233476.1:0-2505 GCF_002742605.1 Olea europaea var. sylvestris
GCAAGTGCTCATTCTTTTGAAAAATGGCCGAAAACCCTTCTACGTCATGATGATGTCCTGAGTTCAATCCAAAACGATCATTATATTTCCAAAAAGTACTTATGGGCCCAAAATGGACACCGTGTGCAGAAGTTACGCTCAATTCTTCGAACATCGACAATTCGCGTGCTCCAAATATGCAGGTGCTCATTCTTTCGAAAAATGGCCGAAATTCCTCATACGTCATGATGAAGTGGTGATTTCAATCCAAAACGGTCGCTACATTTCCAAAAAGTACTTATGGGCCGAAAACGGACACCGTGTGCAAAAGTTACGCTCAATTCTTTGTACGTCGACTCTCCAAGTGTTCCGAATATGCAAGTGCTCATTCTTTCGAAAAATGGTCGAAAACCATTGTATGTCATGATGATGTCCTGAGTTCAATCCAAAACGGTCGCTACATTTCCAAAAAGTACTTATGGGCCGAAAATGGACACCGTGTGCAAAAGTTACGCTCAATTCCTCGTACGCCGACTCTCCAAGCGTTCCAATTATGCAAGTGCTCATTCTTCCGAAAAATGGCTGAAAACCCTTCTACGTCATGATGATGTCCTGAGTTCAATCCAAAACGATCGCTACATTTCCAAAAAGTACTTATGGGACCAAAATGGACACCGTGTGTAGAAGTTACGCTCAATTCTTCGAACGCCGACAGTCCAAGCGCTCCAAATATGCAAGTGCTCATTATTTCGAAAGAAGGCCGAAATCTCTCATACGTCACAACGAAGTTGTGAGTTCAATCCAAAACGGTCGCTACATTTTCAAAAAGTACTTATGGGCCGAAAACAAACACCGTGTGTAAAAGTTACGCTCAATTCTTTGAACGCCGACAATACAAGTGCTCCAAATTTGAAAGTACTCATTCTTTCAGAAAATGGCCTAAATCCCTCATACATCACGACGAAGTGGTGAGTTCAATCCAAAATGGTCGCTAAATTTCCCCAAAGTACTTATGGGCCGAAAATGGACGCCGTGTGCAGAAGTTACGCTCAATTCTTCGAACGCCGACAATCCAAGCACTCCAGATATACAAGTGCTCATTCTTTCGAAAAATGGCCAAAAACCCTTATACGTCATGATGATGTCCTGAGTTCAATCCAAAACGATCGCTACGTTTCCAAAATGTACTTATGCCCCAAAATGGACGCCGTGTGCAGAAGTTACGCTCAATTCTTCGAACGCCGACAATCCAAGCACTCCAGATATACAAGTGCTCATTCTTTCGAAAAATGGCTAAAATCCCTCATACGTCACGACGAAGTGGTGAGTTCAATCCAAAATGGTCGCTACATTTTCAAAAAGTACTTATGGACCGAAAACGGACACCGTGTGCAAAATTTACACACAATTCTTCGTACGCCGACTCTCCAAGTGTTCCAAATATGCAAGTGCTCATTATTTCGAAAAATGGCTGAAAACCCTTGTACGTCATGATGATGTCATGAGTTCAATCCAAAACGGTCGCTACATTTCCAAAAAGTACTTACTGGCCCAAAACGGACACCGTGTGCATAAGTCACGCTCAATTCTTTGAACGTCGACAATCCGATTGCTCCAAATATGCAAGTTCTCATTCTTTCGAAAAATGGCCGAAATCCCTCATACGTCACGATGAAGTGGTGATTTCAATCCAAAACGGTCGTTACATTTCCAAAAAGTACTTATGGGTCAAAAACGTACACCGTGTGCAAAAGTTACGCTCAATTTTTTGAACGCCGACAATCCAAGCGCTCCAAATATGCAAGTGCTCATTCTTTCGAAAAGTGGCCGAAATCCCTCATACGTCACGATGAAGTTGTGAGTTCAGTCCAAAACAATCGCTGCATTTCCAAAAAGTACTTATGGGCCGAAAACGGACACCGTGTGCATAAGTTACGCTCAATTCTTCGAACGCCGACAATCCAAGGGCTCCAGATATGCAAGTGCTCATTCTTTCGAAAAATGGTCGAAATCCCTTATACGTCCCGACGAAGTGGTGAGTTCAATCCAAAACGGTCGCTACATTTCCTAAAAGGACTTACTGGCCCAAAACGGACACCGGGTGCAAAAGTTACGCCCAATTCTTTGTACGTCGACAATCCAAGCGCTCCAAATATGCAAGTGCTCATTCTTTCAAAAAATGGGCGAAAACCCTTGTACGTCATGATGATGTCATGAGTTCAATCCAAAACGATCGCTACATTTCCAAAAAGTACTTATGGTCCTAAAATGGACGCAGTTTTCAATGGTTACGCTCAATTCTTCGAACGTCGACAATCCAAGCGCTCCAAATATGTAAATGCTCATTCTTTCAAAAAATGGCCGAAATCCCACATACGTCACGACGAAGTTGTGAGTTCAATCCAAAACAATCGCTGCATTTCCAAAAAGTACTTATGGGTCAGAAACGGACACCGTGTGCAAAAGTTAAGCTCAATTCTTCGTACCCCGACTCTCCAAGCGTTCCAAATATGCAAGTGCTCATTC
>NW_019233477.1:0-2505 GCF_002742605.1 Olea europaea var. sylvestris
TCCGATATTGAATCTAAGAAGTGTTTCAATTGAATAAGGAAAGTTTCTTTATGAGTTCATTTTTTGTCTCTACACAGTAGTTGGCATTTTTTTTTAATCAAAATTGCAGTTTTTGATATCCGATTGAGGTGATTTAAAATGCATTGGAAAGTTAACTCAATAGCTATATTTTAGTAGAAATAATGGTTTTCAATTCAGACGTTTATTATACCAAAAATGGATCTCAATCTCTAGATAAAAATCTTGAACATAACTTGTACGGTTGGAAATTGATTTATCATATTTCAGTCCTTTTTTACTTTTAATTACATATAATAAATTGCTAGCAATTTTCAATTATCATTTTTTTTGTTCGAATCAACTATTGAAAAGTTGCAATTGAGTCCTCAAACTTTGAATTTCACCATTTTCACCTCTTTATTTCACTTCCATTTTTAATAATCGAGTTTTACCTAATAAATAAAATATACAATAAATCAGGCCATAATTTATCAATAGAACTATTAAATGCTCATATTTTTAGGCTAGAATAAGTGTATAAATTATATTTATTAAACACCCCCAAACTTAAACATTTGTTTGTTTTCAAACAAAATCATAACCTAACTCAGCAAACAAACACGCAATGAAGTTCTGGTTAAATAATCTATCGTCTTGCCTTAGGATTTGAATCATTGTACTAAATCTATAAATGGCTTCAAGGTCGTAATACCAAAATCAGTATCAACTTTTACAAAAAATAAAAAAAAATAAAAAAATTGTCGTGTATGTGAAGAATTAAGTAAGGCATCATGAATTCACAAGTTGTTACAATTCTCGACCGTTAATGGTCAAATTTGTCGTTTCTTAACTCTTAAAATTCACACATCCCCAAAATTATTCTTTTTTACTCTTTCTTCAATGTGTAATCTAAGATTGAATTTTAATACTAATCATTACCCTCTCTAGTTTAAATGTATCTTTCTAATAGCAAGTCAATACTTCAACAAATAAAGAGTCTCCAATTTTTTGATTGGTTCAACCTTCAGAACTTAACTCGGCTCATAATCCCTACCAAAAGTCTAATACTCTCAAACAAGTGATTGGAGTTTAATCAAGGCATGTTGTGCGCGTCTTCTATTTCATGCGCTTACTTTCAGATTTGCTATTTATTTCCTTTTATGTGTGGACATCTCACCATTAAACTTTCCAAATGACCCTTGTAGTTAGAGATGACAATTTGAACCGTCAAAATCGAAAATCGCGGTTAACCGAATCGAATGGGGCGAAAAAATCAAACCGATGGTGTAATGGGACGGATATGGTTTTTATTTTAATGAATCGGTTCGTGGCGGTGCGGGTATGGTATTTATACCGTCGAACCGAAACCGAACCGATTACCCGCTAAAAAAAAATAATTGAATTGATTATTGGGATTTACACTACTTTTCTATCTAGTCCAAAATAAAATCTCCCCCCCATTACATCTACATGACTCAGTCGGCCAACCCACTTACCATTACCCCATAATAATAGCATTAGTATGACAGTATATAAATGCAAACCCTACGCTTCACAAACCACAAGCTCATGCACGGCTCCTTTTATTGTTAATTTTTTTCTATTGTGCGTAAAATTTTTTACTTCTTTATCATACTCTAGAGCTTGTGCAACATTTAGCGAAAAGGAAGCTGACGAAGGGATACATTTTTTTATTTAAATTTTAGTTAAGACCATTCTGGAATAGGTAGTATCGTTGTATTCTCTACTTACATTTCTTATTTACTATATAGAAATCAACTTTGAGTGTTGATCTATGATAGTAAGACTTGTGGGGAAGAATGAATCAAGTAACTTCAATGCACAACAATTAAGAATGAAGGAAAAGTTTAGTATTGTTATATTTATAATATTGTTTGTTAAATTTGTATTTTACAATTGAAAATTGGGATAATGTTTGCATTTTTGTTTGGAATATTCTTTGATAATGTTTGCATTTTCATTTGAAATATTGTATTTTTGTTTTCATGGACTTTTTTCATAAATTGTTTTATATTAATTTGACGGATGAACCTATAAAAAATAATTTATTTTCGTGGTTATTAACCGAACCGAACCGAACCGAACCGAATTACGTGATTATGGTGCGGTTATGGCATGATCAAAAAATTGGTGGTACGGTTATGATTTTGGCTGAACTGGCCCATAACTAAACCGTTGCCAACCCTACTTGTAATGATATTTTGGTTGATGAATTTTAAGTCAAATCACTCTAGCGCATCAGGTTTTAGATACTGACATACTATTGTAGGCTTAATTATTCGAGTCATAAAAGTTGCGAAAAGACGTTTCACAATGAGATAACTCTCTCTCTCTCTCTCTTTTTTCTTTTTTTTTTTAATGATTGATGCAATTCTTCTCGTTAAACACCCATTCTAAAAAGTCTATCCATGACTTAATATTTTCACCTAATTTTTATCTTGTAAGCTGCAGACAATCCACACAAGAAGTTACGCGTGTGGAGTC
>NW_019233478.1:0-2505 GCF_002742605.1 Olea europaea var. sylvestris
AATTTACAAATCATTCTCAAATATAATTGAAGGTAACAAGAAAATATTTCATGAGATTTTGCTTGGAAAACGTATTGATTATTCAAGTTCCATCACTGTGATAGGTCCCTCACTTCCCATACATAGAGGAAGGTTGCTGAAAAAATAATAAATCTTTTTCCGACCTTCGACATGAACAAAACTAGATCATGTGGAAACATATTAAATATTTGATGATACATTTCGTATCCTTGTAAAAAATTGATCCCTATTTACCGATCACACATTGTCACTTTTTTCAAATTTATTCCTCCTACTTGTTTACATCTCCTTAATTAGTAAAATTTACCCAATCGCATCAATAGAGCAATTTTGACACAAGATAGTTGATAGAATGAATAATGTTATTTAGCTTCACTGGGATTGCAACTCAGTCTAGGTGACGCTAATGTGACATTAAATGATAGGTGGAATTAAATGAGTTATTTAATTTCACATTTCATTTAATCTATCATCTAACGCCATTTAGACTGAGGTTGCAATCTTAGTGGGCTACATAACATTACTCTGATAGAATTAGAGCTATACACAGCTTTAAAATTTTTCGTTTTCAATACTACTTGATATAGGTTACACAGAATCATGAAGTCGAACCACCTTTACAAGAAAATAGAAAAAAAAAAATTGTAACCCCCGAGGCATAGCCCAATGGTGTAAAGGACAAAGGCAATGTTATCTTACGTTTTGCTGGCAGCCGCAGTGTGGAAGTTCGATTTTTGAGACTTGAAATTGGACTCCTTGTAGGCGCGGTATACATACAACTCTTGTTCCCTTGCCTGTTAGGGCACATCCTGCGATCTACCTCCTCCACAAAACTCTAGGGACAGGGCGATTGAGGTCCTCAAGGTTGGGGTTTAACCTTTTTTTTTATAAACTTGTAAGATAGTTAAAGAAAGGGACATAAAGTGAATTAGTAAATGGAGAATTGATCATTTAATAGGTGCAAAAGTGAAAAGGATTTTTAAGGTTTTACATCAACCAACCGAATTAAAAATGGAAAGAAATGTTCCCTGTCATTTTATTGTCAATTTGGAACTAATATGGAAACTTAAATTTACATTGGCAAATGATACAATATATGGGCAAAACGATGGATGAAATTTATTAAGTAAATGAAAATAGATTACTAAGAGAAGTGAAATAGTTATCATGTTATTTTTATTATAATTGTGAATTGAGTTTTTTCTCAAATAAATTTATTATTATATCAGTGGATACAAAGAGATTTGAATGGCTTATTAGCCAAGCTAATAGTCACATAAATAGATTGTGACTGGAAAAATTTAAATATTTTCAAATATTGATAAATTAAGTATATTATTACATTCTGTGCAATTATGTGAATTATTTGTACAATTACATGATTATTATGAAAGGTTGTTTCATTATGATACATACGAAATCGAAAAGATTGTACATGGATTACTTGTGAATTGGAATATGAGACATGTAATATTGAGATTGACCAGAAACGTACCAGTGATTATATACTTCTTCTAATTCAAAAAGGGGGACTTGACCATGTTGTATCCTACACAGAGAGGTCTTGACCGTGTACATATAATTTACAGAGAGTCCTTGGCCATGTTCTAGAATTAATCATCAGGGTTCTTGAGACCTGCTTTCATTCACGGAGAAGACTAAAGGCCCGTAGCCAAGGTGCTTAAGCCGAGGGGCGGATTACAAATTTTAATCAGAAGATACATTTTTTGTGGGTTACATGTGGTATAATTAGATGATGGTATAGATTTGAGTTGGCGATTGTTTCGTGACTATAAGATAATATTTTTTAGCGTTTGAGGTTTCTCACATCTTGATTATTATTATTATTATTATTATTATTATTATTATTATTATTATTATTATTATTATTATTATATGTTGTTATACATTTGGACTATTAAATAATGTAAACTTGATTTTCAATAAAAATGTATAAATGAAAATGTATAATTATTTTTTAACTTCTCCATTCACTGAGCTATCAACTCATATATTTTTTCACAATTTTTTTTATCAGGTAGCAATCGAGTTTTTGGACATCTTTTGGAGTTGAGCCTTTGATTTTGGAGTCAGAGCCACACGACATAGTTTGCTAGTATGACTCATTTCATGGAGCATGTAGTCAGTGATTTGGGATACATGTTTATTTTTATTGTGATTTAGTAGATAGCTATGGGGATCGCTATGTATTTTGCATTCATATGTACATTTCATGTTATTTCATAGTAAAAGTTGAGAAATCAACTTATCTCTATTGAATTGTATTATTGTTGGGATTTGTGCATAGTAGATTCCAGGTCAGTTAGTCTTATTTACATGGGAAATAATGCCGAATTTCAATTAAAAATAATCTATAAAAAAGTTACATATTGTAGTAGCCTTGATTCTGGATCCAACTTTTAATTGTCATCTATCATCAGTGCGCGTTACATTCTAAGTTCACTAGCGTTATACGGAGTGGGA
>NW_019233479.1:0-18337 GCF_002742605.1 Olea europaea var. sylvestris
GTTATTTTGTAAGAGCTAATATTGAACATATCATTAATTAAATTAACATAACTTTGTATATATTAAAAAATTTAATTATAATATGGAACCGAACCGGACCGAACCGAATCGAATGGAACTGAACCCGAACGGTTCCGTAATTAAATTTGGACCCGACGATTCTACTTACTAAATACCCAAAAATTTCGGGTCGAGTCGGTTCGGTTCTCATTAGAACCGAACCGGACCATGTCCAACGCTAGTACTTACAATGAATTTTGGTATTTAAAGAAGTGCAACTTATATGAGTCAAGATCTATTGTCAAATTTTACCGTCATCCAATTAATTCTTGACACATCATTAATTTAGTAGATTAGTAGTGAAGTTAATGAAGATAAATTTGAGATAACATATTAATTATTGATGACATATAAAGAATTAATTAAATGGATAGCAAAATGGGACAGCAAATTTTGGCTCAGTCTACACTACCCAAAAGTACTGTTATTATATATACTTTCTTTTTTCTCGTTTTTGTTTTTGATTTTTTTTTAAGCGTAATCTAATATGATTATAATGAGAAGAAAGATCTCATGAAATTAAGTGGTTAAAAGTATTGATTGAATAATACATGACATTTTGAAGTGTTTTTAAAATTCATAAAAGCGTACTTCAAATATTCAAAACTTTTATTCAGTTTAAAGTATGCTTTTGAGCCCCATTTGATAAAGATTAAAATATAAATTGTAACCTAAGTTAAAGTCAACAATGACTTTTGACCACATATTTTATGAGACCCATAACTTTTTGTTGAAAATTGGTTTAAAATTGAGAAAATTTGGTTAAGTATAAATGTGACTTTCATGTTAATTTCAGCCAAATATTAGGACTTGATCCGATAGTCAAATTACAAATATAAATAGATTAACTTGTTATACTCGTGGTATATTTGAAATCTCAAAAATAATTCCGGATGAATGAGAAATTATGGTCCAAATTTGAAAGAAAAATATAGGAAAACTGGCCTGAATTTTGCCTAGTCACTCGCCTATCACTCGAGTGACGGGCTTGCGAGAGGTAGGCGAAAGTTTCTATTAAAATCTTGACACTAGCACTCGAGCGAGAGGCCAGCAACAGGCTAGCAACAGCAAATGATGCTTTCCTTCGTAAAATTACAAGGTTGGGTATGCATCACTTCATCCACTGTCTCTCATCTGCTATAAGTATGACCCTTTAGACGTCCATAATGTATCTCATATCACTTTTGCATTGAGCATGTCATAAAATCTCTTACAAAAACTCTTTTAAATCATTCCGAACATACTTTTTCTTGTAAATGGAAGGCTCCATTCTAAGTTCTTTGAAACTTGTGGTTTGAATTGCTTTTACCAAAAGTTGAGTTCGTTGTATCTTGGGAGACGTGCTTTACACCCTTAGCATTGTGAGTGGCGGGAAAACATTGTTTAAAGAAAATAGTGATTATCACTAGCCTTGGATCTTTTTCTTCTTTTCTTGTTTTCTT
Organism: Olea europaea var. sylvestris; assembly: GCF_002742605.1. Classification (NCBI taxonomy): domain Eukaryota; kingdom Viridiplantae; phylum Streptophyta; class Magnoliopsida; order Lamiales; family Oleaceae; genus Olea; species Olea europaea. Next base: position 1,503 of record NW_019233479.1, read on the forward strand.
GTTGGTTTACACATCCTCCAAAAGTTCTTGAGTTTAATTACGCTCCAGCGAATTAAACTTTTCTACTTCGTTTATTCATTACAAACAACCCTTTCTCCACCATATTCTAAACAACAATCTTAAGACAATATCGTGTGCCTGTGGTTGTTTGTTGGAAACCAATACCGATCATTCATCTATTGAAATAGGCATTTATGTGCTATTCCCTCTTCTATATTTAGCGTTGAACTATTTATATGACATAAATGAATACGACTTCAAGTTAAACAACCAATGGTAAGAATAATATGGTTTCGTCTTTGGCTATACCACGTCAAAATATTGCAATCCCACATGGGGAAAGAAGGAAAAGTTTGGAGGTGTGAACTTAAAGAAATGTCAACAAAAGATGCTTTATCTTACCACTCTAAATATAGTTAAATTTCTAAAAGAGATTGCACCAATGGTACAAGACTGAGAAAATAATCATGAATCGATTATTGTTTGGGATGTATGGAAGCATTTGGACTTCCTATGCAAGAATTATATACTAAATGGATTGGATAATATACTGTATAGAGTGTATAGTTCGAAGGACTCGGACAATGATCTATGAGATTCGTTGGAAAAGAAATACAAAATTGAAGATGTGGAAACGAAAAATTCACAGTCAGCAAATTTTTGGACTACAAGATGGTAGACTCTAAAATCGTGATAAGTCAAGTACAAGAACTTCAAGTTCTATTTCATAAAGACATGCAGAAAATATAGAGTTGAGCGAATCCTTCAAAGTAGCTGCCATCATTGAGAAACTCCCTCCTATATGGAGAGATTTCAAAAACTATCTCAAACACAAATGTAAGTAGATGAACTTGGAGAAATTGATAATTCGCTTGAGGATCAAAAAAGACAATAGGAAAATCGAGAGAAGGTCTATTGTCCAACTTAGAGTAAACTTTGTTCAGACCAATTCGAAGCTTGTCAACAAGAAGCGCAAGATCTCCCGTGATACATTGAGAAGAGACAACTCCAAGAAAGTCAAGAAATTTAAAGGCAACTGTTAAAATTATGAAAATACCGAACATCTTTCAAAAGGATGTCAAAAGTCGAAGAAAAACTCCTAAACAAACATAATTAAAAGAGATGTCATGTCTGAAGGGAAACAAGAAATGAATCTATCTGTAGTTGTTTCTGAATGTAACAACGTTGAAATTTCAAGGGAACATGGGTTGATAATGGTGCTACACGCCATGTGTGTGCAGATAAGGCTATGCTCTCTAACTAAAAAAAAAAAAATTGAATGGAGAACAACTCTTCATGGGAAACTCTACAAGTTCCAAAGTTGAAGGACAAAGGAAAGTTACTTTGAAGATGACTTTTGATAAAGAGCTTGTCCTCAATAATATTCTATATGTGTCGGACATTCGCAAGAATCTTGTATCTGGGTCTGTACTTAGCAAAAATGGCTTCAAACTTGTGTTTGTATTCAAAAAATTTGTATACACTAAAAATGAGATGTATGTAGGAAAATGATACATGTGTGATGAAATGTTTAAAATGAACATTCTTACAATTGTACCAAGGCAAAACATTATGAATAATTATTCGAATTTCGTTTATATGCTTGAGTTGTCTTGTTTGTCGTATAGTCGATTAGGACATGTAAATTACAAATCTCTGCTCAATCTTATAAATCAAAGTTTAATTCCAATGCTTAAAATTGATTTTAATCATAAATGTGAATTATATGTTGAAACAAAGTTGCCTAAAACACTATTTCGCTCGTTTCAAAAGAACACACCACCTTTAGAATTAATCCATAGCAATATTTGTGATTTGAAATACGTTCAACCTAAAGGTGGTAAGAAATACTTCGTTACTTTCATTAGTGATTGTACAAAGTATTGTTATGTCATTTTACTAATGAGCAAAGATGAAGCATTGGATGCCTTAAACATTATAAAGTAGAAATTGACACTCAACTTGGTAAACGAATAAAGAATATTCGTAGTGATAGAAGGAGTGAATATGGGGTACCGTTTGAAGATTTCTATTCTGAACACAGAATTATTCATTAAACAACAGCACCTTACTTTCCTCAATCAAATGGTGTTGTTGAACGCAAAAATCGAACTCTTAAGAAAATGGTGAATGCAATGTTGTTAAGTTTATGTTTACCTCAGAACTTGTGGAAGGGTTTTTTAATAGCAAATAGTATTCCAACAAGATATCCCTCATGAAAGTTGAAGAAACCCCATATTAGTTATAGAAAGATCATCCTCATTCCTACCAACACTTGAAAGCTTGTGATGTTTGGCTAAGGTTGAAATCCCTAAGCATAAACAAGTGAAGATTGGTCCCAAAACAATTGACTGCATAGTTATTGGATTCATTAATAATAGTAGTATATATCGTATCCTTGTACATAAATATGAAGTTCAAGATATACATGAAAGAACCATAATTGAATTAATAAATGCGTCATTCTTCGAGAATGTTTTTCCTTATAAAGAAAAGGAAAATAAAGTTCAAATAAAAGAACTTATAAAACTACAAATGGAGTTTCAAATGAGGAAGAACCAAGGGATGGTAAAAGGGCAGGATATCTATGACGTTTGGCCAGATTTTCTAACCTATATTGTAGAAAATGACACAAAGACTTTCGACGAAGAAATATCTACACTGGAGCACTGCACTGGAAAGAAGCTATTAATAGTGAGATAGATTCTATAATGTAAAACCACACTTAGGAGTTAGTTGATTCACCTTTTAGAAACAAGCTTTTAGGGTGTAAATGGATTTTCAAAAGGAAACTAAACCCTGATGGATCCATTGATAAATATAAGGCTATGTTAGTTGCCAAAGATATAGATAAAATGAATGACTTGACTTTTTTTATACCTACTCACCCGTAACTAGAATCACTTTGATAAGGTTGTTAATTGTAATTTGTAGCAATGTACAATCTTGAGATTCATCAAATGGATGTGAAAATAGTAGTCATAAATTTTGAGTTACAAGATGAGATATACATGGAATAACCTGAAGAGTTTGTCTCTCGTAATCACGAATAAAAGGTTTGTGAACTCATTAAGTCCTTATATGGATAGAAACAAGCTACTAAATAATGGTATCAAAAGTTTGACAAAACGATATTATCAAACGAATTTAAGATAAACGAGTCTGACAAGTGTGTATACATAAAACTAGGGGTGGGCCGAACCGAACCAAACTTTTTAGGTATCTAGTAAATGGAATCGTCGGGTCCAAATATAATTATGGAACTGTTCGGGTTCGGTTCCATTCGGTTCGGTTTGGTTCTGTACTATAATTAAATTTTTTAACATTTATAATAACGTTATATAAATACGACTAATGATACATTCAATGGTTTTGGAATGTCAGAGATTAGTAAACTACCTTGTTCAAATTATCGCTACGATCAAAGCTTCAGTCGGCGAAAGTCACGGCTTCGATCGGAGGTCAGAGTGTCGGCCGACGATTGTATAGGTTTTGGAATATTAGCGAGACTGCGAGAGTGAGTGCGAGAGTCGAGACAACGTTATGCACTTTATTGCAGGTGTTTAGGGTTATTTAGTGGATTTGATCTTGTTTGTCTGAGAAATGAAACAATAAAATGGGTAATTGAGCCAAAAATTAAAAAATTAGAAATGAAACAAATTATTGAGCCAAAAATTTAGATTTAGAAATCATTAATTTGTTAATTTGTTTAGAAAAAATTAAAATTCAAATAATTTGATTTACTCAATATAAAAAAATTAGAAAGATTGGGTTCTTATTCAGTTTTTCGGTTCTTGGTCTAGAACCGAGAACCGAACCGTACCCGTCGATTCTCAATTCAGATACCCGTTCGGGTATTTAATTTGACAAGAACTGTCGGGTTCAGATCGGTTCGGTTCGGGAGATTTGCCCAGCCCTACATAAAACATACACCAAATGCCTATCTGATTGTATGTTTATATCTAGACGACATGTTAATAATATACAATAGTCATGAAATGATGCTAAACACTAAAAAAAATGGTAACGAAGCATTATGATATGAAAGATATGGATGTGACTAATGTGATATTAGGAATTAAGATCTCTAGAATATCGAAAGAAATTGTACTTTCCTAATCTCACTAAATTGAAAGTATATTTAAGAGGTATAACAAGTTTGAGAGAAGTCCTAAGAAAGCCCATATTGACACAAGTTTAGACTTAATAAAAAATACAGGTGAATGTGTGTCACAACTAAACTATTCACAGGTGATAGACAATCTCGACAGAACATAGCTTTTGCTATAAATAAACATAGTATATTCACTAGTGATCCAAGCCATGACCATTGGAAGGCTTTAGCAAGGGTTCTTAGGTACTTAAAATATACCATAACCTATGGATTATACTTCTCAAAATATCCTGCGATATTAGAAAGATATTGTGACGCGATTAGATATCCGAAATGAAGGATTACAAGTATACTAGTAGTTATGTATTTATCATTGATAGAGTTGCTATATCATAGAAATAGACAAAGCAAACATATGTAATAGCTAGGTCATTGATGAAAGTTGAGTTCATTGCTTTGGACAAAGCTGTTGAAGAAGTAGAATGGCTCCGTAACTTCTTGAAAGATATTCTATGTTGGCCCAAGCCGATATCCTCAATAAGTATACATTCATAGACAATCGGCTATTGAAAGGGTTTGAAACAGCATATATAATGGTAAGTTTAGACATATACATCGCAGACACAATATCATTAAGCAACTAATCTCTAAAGACATCATCTCCATAGATTATATGAAATCAAAGGAGAACGTTGCGGATCCACTTACTACAAGTTTACCTAGAGATCAAGTACTTTGCCTATCAAAAGAAATGAGATTAAAGCCTACTATGTAAGAATTTTTGTAATGGTAACCCTACCTTGTTAATTGAAAATCTCATGATCTTGATTTAAAAGGACAACTAAATATGAGGATTAAATAAAGCACTTGAGAAATTATTTCCTAACTCATTCATATGATATAAAAGTGTTTTATGTAGAGTGATCAGAGGTTAAAATACTTTTTTAATGATTCCTATATTATGATTAAGTCAAGTGAAGTAGGGTCAGATACTCTTAATAGGAGGTTACCTATGTAGTAAAGTGGTGTCGCTTCAATGAGAATTGTTCAAGGCTAAAATTCTCTTTCTCTAAACACTAATGAAACTTAAAAGCGGTTCAGGATCAAAATGAACCAAGTCATGAGAATTATGAATAGATGAGAAAAGACATCTATGTGAGTATTGTTGTCTTAACTTACACTAACAACTGAATAGTTTAAAACATCATATTCACCAGTTAGCCAAGCAAGTCCGATAGTATTTCTCCAAAGAAGATTTAAAGCCAGAAGCTACTTACCTAATACAATATTTTTCCTCTCTCTTTACAATGCATCCTAAATTTTTCACATTGCATATACATATTTGAATTTCCATTTATATGGGAGATTGTTGGAAATTTGTTTAAAATTGAGAAAATTTTGTTTAATATAAATGTATTTTTATGTCAATTTCGGTCAAATATTTGGACTCGATTTGATAGTCAAATTAGAAATATAAATAGATTAACTTATTCTACTCATCAAGTAGATCATCGTAGTATGTTTAGAATCTCAAAATTAATTATGGATGAATGAGAAATTTCAGTTCAAAGTTGAAAGAAAAATAGATAAAAACTGGCTTGGAGTTTGCCTAATTCCGTTGCTTGCCTATCGCTCAAGCGGGGGGGCTAACGACAGGTGAGTGAAAAGTTTTTGGTAAAATTTAGACACTGGTACTCGAGCGAGAGGCCAACGATAAGCTAGCGATGGCAAGTGATGTTACCTTCGTAAAGTTGTAAGCTTTGGTACGCATGATTTCACCCACAACTTCTCATCCTCTATAAATAGGACTATTGGAATGTGCATAATGTATTTCATATCACGTTTATATTGAACATTGCATAATATCTCTTGCAAAAACTCTTCTAAATCATTCCAAAGCCATTTATTCTTGTAAAAAGAATGCTCCGTTCTAAGTTCGCTGAAACTTGGGATTTGAAGTGCTTTTACCACAAGTTGAATCCGTTGTATTTTGGGAGACAAGTGTCATATACCATTGGCATCGTTGCAGGGCAATTGTCATAAAGAAAGAGTGATTATTAGTTGCATTGGATCTATTTCTTCTCCTTTTCTTGTTTTCTTGTTGGTTTATACAGCTTTCAAAATTGTTGTGTTTAATTACACTATTACGAATTAAACATTTCTACTTCGTTGATTCATTAACCATATTTTGAACAATATGTTTTAATCATATATTTCATTAAATTTTATCAAAATCTACTAAAACTATATTTTAATGCCCATGAAATAGGGGATATCATTTTTCAAGCAATGCAATGTCTGAAAAAGTCCTGCCCACAATAAATAATGTGGGTTTTATTCGAATTGACACCTCTAATTATAATTGTTGTTGAATGTTGTTTTTAACATAATGAAGATTATTATGGACTCAGGATAAATGATATAAAAATTTGACAATGTTTATATAAACTTACATTAAGTACTTCTGCATGAACACTTGACAAAAAATAATCACTTATTTATTTTTATTCTGCTCTTCTATTTGTTTTTGCACGACACATGGTTCAAACCTTCCATGGAAGTCAGATCCAATGAAATGAAGAATAAAATCTCTTCTTTTCTTCTTTGTGAATGATTTTGTAATTAAAATTTAATATTTATAGAATCCCTCGTCTATTTTTTTTACTAAAGGTGCATTTGATTGCTAATATTTTTCATGAAAAATGTGTTTTTTTCACCCAAAGTCCTACTTTTGTACTGTTTGATTGCTATTCTTTTCATGAAAAATATTTCCTACTTTTGGTCACGTTGACCATATTTTCCTCAAAATCAAGGAAAATATTTTATTGCGGGGAGTAGGATTTTATTTTCCTTGAAATTCAGTTTCTCTCTCTTTTATTTATTCATTCTCTCTCATCTACCCACCAATAAAAAATAAAGAAGTATAATATTTTCTAAATTGAAAATGAAATCAATCTGATTACGCCCAAAATATAACGCGGTGATTGTAATATAGCCTTGGAGTGTCGATTCCATGGGAAGATGGGAAATGCTCAAAGGATCAGAAGCTTAGCGATTTCAGGAATTATGTGAAACTAGTTTATCAATTTGGAATGAAATTTAAATATCAATATGTGAAATTAGTGAAGCATTGGAATCCCCTCAATTGGGTTAGATCGATCAACATCAACTATTCATGTATTATTACTCAATTAGAGGTTTTCATCCCAACTCTCTAATTGGAAGATTTAATAGTAAAGATCACTTTAGTTCCAATTGTAATTCTAAGATTTAGACTTTCTAACACATTCCTAGAATTGTTATTGGAGTAAGATAAAAAAAAATAACTATATACTTCAAGCATAAAATCATAAATAACCCACCAATAATATGAATGAAATTGCAACTCAATAAATATTTCAATCAAACAATAGAAAAAAATGATTGAAAGATCTAATAAAAATTAAAATTAAAATTAATTCATAAGAAGAAAGTCTAAAATCTAGAATTATTTGACAATAAAATACCAAATTACATGAGCAATTGATGTGATCTACCCAAATCCAACGAGTTCCTTCCAAGTTTCACCAAGGGTTTTAGTTTTTCATGGAACTCTTGAGCCAAAAACTAAAGAAAATTGATGTGAGGATGAAGAGATGCATTCTCTGTCCAGTCTAGGACTTAAAACCATGTGCCAAGTTATTTTCAAAAGAGGTTGAACCGAATAGAGAAACTAAATTTTCGACTAGAATATTCAATGCGACTACTTTTCATATTTTGACCATAAATTTCTCATCAGATGTCCAATTAAGGAAATTCAAAATACGTTAGAAAGATAAAAAAAAAAGGGCTACAATTTTTCTAGAAGTAGCTTTTTCCAAATTCTGATGTTTATTGGGTCAAAAGTCAATTTTCGGCTAAAAATTTGAAAAATCTTTATACAGTTGGACTTTGATTTGTGAATATGTTATGGTCATATTTAACTTTTTCTGACTTCTAGTTGCACCCAATAGACTTCTAGCTTTTTCGAATCATTATTCCATCGCCCATCTCATCTTTAGATTATTTGTAACTTGGTCCATAAACTTTCACTTTCTTCCATTTTGGTCCTTTTTCACTCTTTTCTTCTAAATTTCACATTTTCTACCAAAATGCAACTTGAATCAAAGCATAAATATAATAAGTATATTTTGATATCAAATAATCACACCAATGCAATAATTAAGAGGGGGAAATACTTATTTTACACACTTATTACAATCAAATACTTTTAATTAACAATTTCCATGCAAATTAATTCTAAACAATTGAATTACCTAAAATTTATTTTATTTCCATGCAAATTCCATGCTTGCAATCAAACGCATCGTGAGCTCCAAATTTTTTTGCTTTCATCAAATTAGCATTCAATTTGAAACATCTGGAAATGGGCTCAATACATAGGCATGGCTAGAGATGGTAACCTAATCTCATGGCTGAGTACTTCTTTTAGATTTTATTTTCTAGAAAATCAAGCACTTATCTTATTTTAATGATAAATCTTAACGTTACTTTATTTTCCTTGAAGTATAAGACAATTTTTCTTTTTTATCAATTACAATCAATTTAACATTCTACCCTAAAATAACGTCACACTTACTAATGTATGAATAAAACCATTAAAAATGGAAAGTATATTCCAAAATCCAAATGTCATCTCACAAACCCGTAACTAGGGACATCAAATCGGCTCAATGGCTTGGGCAGCCTGTGGCTCGACTCAGGAAAAGCTCAAGCTAGCTGGGCTCGTGGCTCGGATAAAGCGAGCCTAGGCCTAAGCAGGCCCGTTGTGGCTCGACGGGCCACATGGGACATTTTTGCCCATGGCGAGCCAAAATAAAAATAAAAATAAAAATATTTAAAAAGAAATTGGCAAAAGTTGTCGTTATAGGCAACTATAGTTGCCATTTTACAATACAATTTATGAGGTGGCCGGCTCGAGGCTCGAATGAAGCGAGCCTAGGACCAAGCAGACCCGTTGTGGCTTGACGAGCCACATGGACCATTTTTGGCCCGTGACAAGCCGAAATAAAAATAAAAATAAAAATATTAAAAAAAGAAATGGCAAAAGTTGTCGTTATAGGCAACTATAGTTGAAAAAACGGATTTTTTGACTACAAATACGCGGTAAATTTTTAAATTTCAAATCAATTTGTTTCAATCAATTTTAACTTGCACTATTATAGATTCAAGTTTCAACTTCAATTTCTTTGCTCTTATATTCAATTTATCTCACTCTAATATTCAGTATTTTGTACTATATTAGATATAAATAGATTTTATTAGTGATGAGCTTAATTAGTTTAAGAGTAGCTCGAGTACTTCATACGGTTACAATGCATCTCAAAATTTTTCAATTGATTGGAGGCTATTAAAGAGGAAGAAGTACTTGAGATTAAAAGATTGAAAAAAGAATCCTCGGATTGTTGGTAACATATGACGCGCAAAAAAATTGATGTACAAAATGGAGTAGATATTTGGAAAATGTGGCAAAGAACTTAATTGGAAGCCCGATTTGAGCGCAACGCATTTGCATAGGCATATATTAAGGAGTTGTAAAGCAAAACCAGCTGATCTCAACTCAAAATAGACCGAACTAGTGTTTGATAGTTCTTTTTCTAATCTTTCCACCTTCGTATATTTATAGGAAAGATTTCGCGAAGTAATTGTCGCATAAGTGGCTGTTGTAGAGATGCCGATTACGATAATAGACTCAGTATACACTTTACTCGGCTCATATAGAATTATCTCTAACCTAAGTATTCTTCTTATTGTAAAAATACTCTTCATTCGAATACTATAAAATAATATAACAAAAGAAAACAAGTTTCTATTGAAGGTCTAAAAACTTTTAATAGTGTTATATCATTTACCTCTGATTTATGGACCAGTGGTAATAAAAAATGTTATATTGCTACTACAGCTCATTATATTGATCATCTGTGACTTTTACATAAAATGATTATTGCATTCAGATGTATAGAATATTCTCATAATGCCAGTAACATATACATGATTTTAAAAGATATCATATAAGAATATGACATACAAGATAAGTTTCGAAGTTTTACTTTTAATAATGCTAGTGTGAACAAAGGTGTTATCAAAAGATTTGTTAATGATCTTAACCCTACATTTGGAAGTTTATTTTTTTCATCAACGTTGTGTATGTCATATTATCAATTTGATTGTAAAAGCTGGATGTAAACATATAAGTTTAAATAAAATTAGACAAGTAATAAATTTTATTACGGTGTCACCAGCAAGAAAGCTAGCATTTAATAGTTTGTGTACAGAGTATGGCTTACAAAAAAAATCATTCGCTACTGATATAACACATAGATGGAACTCTACATATCTTATGTTTCATTCGTGTGAAAATTATGATAAAGTGATTTCATTATATTGTAATGGTAGGCATACATACAGACCCAAACATAATTTAGAAGATTGCAAATGGTCTATTACATTTCACGTGAAAAAATTCTTAAATTTTATTTCGATATTACAAAGGAATGTAGCAGAGTTTATTACCCCATATCTTTACTTGTTTTGCAACATTTTTCCTACATTACATAAATACAAAAATTTGTCATTTTTTCTAACGTAGTCTAACCCTATAGAATTAAAATTTTGTAAATTTTAGGAGGAGTTGCCTTGTTTATTTTAGTTTTAGTAATGGACCATCGACTTAATTTGACTGCCACAAAAGCCACTATAAAAGGGATTTCAAATTTCATGAATGTGAAATTATCGCATGTGCATATAAAATCTATGTTATGTGAAATGTATAATTATTATTCTAAAAAAATGTCAGTGCACCTCTACTTCCCAAAGTTCTTTTTCAAGAAATATTACAACAAATTTAGATGATTTATGAAATTATTTGAAAAACAATACAAGTGTTCCCTCATTTAGTTCTAGTTCATCAATGTCTAGAGCGATAGATGTTGGTGGTACAAATCTTGAAATTCTCTCTGAGTTAGCTAAATATATGTGCGTAGACGTTCGTAGTGTGTTACCTCCAAAAGAATTATAGGAATTTAGTCTTCTAAATTGTCGGACGTGTAATGAAAAGCAATATCCAATTGTATCAATAATTGCATGTGATCTACTAACACCTCCGGTGTCTACGATAGCATCGGAGGTTGCATTAAATTTAGGTGGTCGAATTTTATCAGACAAACATTTAAGACTAAAAGAAGATATATTGGAGGTTTTAATATGCTTGGAGGACTTGGAATGCACGGAATTAGTATTCAAGAACATGTTGATAGTATAATGGCCGAAAAGTTGCAGCAAATCCAAACATAGAATGTTGTATGTTTTTAAAATAATTTTTTTCAAAAAAAATATGTAATTTTTACATTTATTTGTTTCAAGAAAAATTGTACACGAAATATTTTATTCGTGTACAATTCTAACTTCGCCTATGTCATGTAACCAATCCCAAGCATTGAAAAATGAGGGTTATAAGTTGTAGCTTTTATTTAATTTGTAATTTGTATAAGTTATGTAATTTTATAAGTTGTAATTTTTATTTAATTTGTAATTCGTATAAATTATGCAATTTTTAAATTCTTTAAAAAATGTTAGATTTGTAATTTTGTCACTAAAAAAATAGCCGGCCCGACTCGGCTCGTTAAGACTTGAGCGTTGTTTTCTTGGCCAAGCTTTAGCTTGGCTCGGCTCGAGCTCGAAAAAATCCGTTTGATTTTGCTTGAGCCAAGCCCAAGTCTTGAGTTTCGACTCGTTGACATCTCTACTCATAACTCACGCTAGTTAAATCAAACCCTAAAATCAATATTGTTGCAAAATTCCATGACTTCACAATAAAAAATAACAGTTGATATGTATCCCTTGTTTGAGCCCCATTTTTGCCCAGAAAATGTATTTTTGAATAGTGTAATGATGTAAAATGTGTAGTTAAAAAATAAAGAATTTTTTTTTTGAATTTAAGTGTAATATCATTGTATTGAAGAATATGTGGTTGAAATGATGTCAAAATAATGTTTAAGAATGTATTTTTTTCAAAAAATGGGGCTCGAACAAGGGCAGAGTATTATTTATGTATACACTAGGTTAAATTATGAGTATTGATATTTGCAGTCGTTCACTGTCATAATCGCCCTACGTGGTATACATGTAATAATTAGTGAGTTGATGTATTAATATGGTAGTTTATTATTATTATTATTATTATTATTATTATTATTATTATTATTATTATTATTATTATTATTATTATCTTATTCATCAAATCACTAATTATCAAATGTATGTAATGTATGGCGACTGTGGTAGTGAACGACTGCAAATAACATTATTTTTAAATTATATTTAATGTGTGTGAAAAAATGTTGAGTAATATAATTTAAGAATAATGCTATTGGCAATAGTTCAATTTACCATTTATCAATTATTCATTGGGTTAAAAATGTTGAGTGATATCCCATGTCAAAATGGTATATTTTACCTTATGTCTTTTTTTGTAGTTGGAAATTTCATTTTTGTTGCATAATTATATTGACTGATGGTTGACATTGTGGATTTGCATATTTATGTTGACTCATATTTCAACACTCAAATCGTTCATGGCAATTTCAGTGCTCAATTGTAGAAATGAGGCAATGACACACAGCTCTCTAAATCACGACTTCACCATATTATCATCGTTTTGTGATATGAGTAAGACAAATTTGGCAAGTGGTTGACGAAGTCATTTTATGCTTAGCTCAAAATATGGCTTTCGAGCAGCAATTGAAAATCAAAATTAGGCAAGACATTGGATGTGTTGGCTATTAGCTCCCAACTCAACTCTTTCCTCACTTGGTAGTAGAATGGCCACAACGAATATTACAAACAAGGTCACACACTACGTATTGGCAGTCACAATTTCTCACAAAACTCCATATGCATTTATCATATTTTCAATTACAAAGCAGCCAAGTATAAGAAGAAGAAAAATTGAAATGTGTTGGCTTGTATTATGAATTTCACTCGAAAAAAGCCAATTACAAACCAATCTTACAAAAGTTACATTCAATTGAAAAAAATAAAAAGTTGAAAACAATGTAGTTACATTCAGTTTGATGGGACTATTATTCAAGTCATGTTGAAACCAATGTAGCTGCTTCTTTCGTCCCAATTGCGTCCATAACACAAGAAGACAATCAATGATATTGAATTAATTTAGAGGTCACAATCGAACATGTATAATATGTGTTTGTAGTGGAGAAAAAATTGTAAGTCGCAATATAGACATTAATCAGAATATCTAGTTCATCTACAAGCCAAATATTAGGTCACATTCGAAGATTAACATTAGAAATGTCACAAATGTAAACAAAACCTAGTCACAATACAGACCACACATGAAAGCAACCCACAATTGCAGTCACCACAAAACATCTCAATTATTACCTTAACAAGAACAACAATAGTGTTTTCTTCTGAAGTCATGTTTTGATGGCAAATTTCTGCAAATTTCGATTTCTATGTAGTTCTTGTCTTTTTCATTTAACATCTGTAACCTCTTTGATTTTCGATAAACTAAAGCTTTGTTGGAGCAAAATTGTTGTTTTTTAATGTGAAAAGAAACTTGAATTGTAACCACTTCTCCCTTTTTTTTTGGGGTTACTAACTTAATTAGTTATTCAATTCTATTTTACAAGAAATGACGATCCTCTTTAAAATTCCTGATTTTTCCAAAGTTTTAAATAGTTGATTATCAAACGGTCAACTTAGAAGTTTGTATACACCATTTTGTCCCCAATAAAGGTCATAAGTCAAATAGAGGACATGGAAAGTCCATAAGGTTTTTAAAGTATACAAACATATGTAATGATTTTAAAGGCCCGTAATGCTTGAAATTTAGCAGATGTTTTGGAAATATTTTCAATAAATTATATGTTATATTTATTATTCAGTAAAAATTAAACTTTAATTAAATTAAACATTCAAAATCACTACTCATTATTATCAATGAATTTCATAATCTCCATTACTATTTCTCCTAAAAAGTTCTTCTCTCCTGGGTAGAGGCTTAATATCAACGTAGTTCAATAAATTAAATATTATTAAAAGTTGACACAAAACTTAAATTCTCATCGAATAGAAGATTAGTTAACTTATGATATTTTGGTCACCAATCAATCAAAGCTTTATTTGGCAAAATTTATAAATCATTTATAAATGACAACTTTACTTTCTATCACACATTCCACAAAAGTATTACCCACTAATTTACCGATCATTTCTATGTATTTATAAATAAAACATTTATAAAGTCTGTTGTATTTCGAACCCTGGACCTATAATAAAGAAAGTGTGATTCCAAAATTTTTAATGTGGTAAAATATGTTTTCGAAATAGCACTTTACTGGTTGGAAGCTATTCGTTGTACTGTTGACACCTGACGTCTTGATTAATGTTGGATCACACTCTAGAGACTTTTGAATTATATCTTTCAACGCTTTGTCTCGGGGATTGATTCATTCTTGGCTTTGGCTGTTCTTCTACCCTCTAGAGAGAAAAACATCATTCTTCGTTAGGGTTTCACATTCTTGAGTGATTAGAGTGTGTAAGTGTTAGAATCTCTTAGATATACTCCTGATCGTAAACTTGTGATGTTCTTTTTTGAGTGATTTGTAAGAATCTACGTGATTCGTGTGATCGGTGGAGTTGGTGACAGAACTGAGGGCTCTGTCATGATTCTTGGCTAGAAGGTGTTTTCGATCCATAGTCTTGTGTAAAGTTAAATCTCTGTGGCTTCATCTTTTACTTTTGAACTAATTGTAATTGTTGGTCGCCATATTTTTGGCTTATAGTACAACCGAGCTTTATCCATTTATAATGGATGCTCAATAGAGGATTAGGCATTAGACACGGTCATCGAACATCTGGGGCTTCAGCCGGAAAAATCCTTTGTGTTGATTTTTGGTTTCTGTTACTTTCTTTATATGATGTGTTAGTTTTGAATCTTTGATTAATCTTGAGTGTTTCTCGAACTTTTCAAAGTCTCCCCAACAGATGCTAAGATTTTGGATTTTGCTAAATCCAAATACGTTGACATAGTTATCGAGCTCCTATCTATAAAATGTCTTGAGAAATAGTACCCAAACGTTTAAAGATTGAGCTTGAGGAGGAATCAGTGAGGCATGAATGCTCGCCCAAAAAAGACTTAAGGTCAAGCTTGATTAAAAATAACTAAAAGCTAACACAACATCAAGATGCTTAGACTCGACAAAGTCAACATGGCTCAATAAGTTGCTTAGATTAGAAGCATATCTATATTTCACAATCAAGATGAAGTGAATAATAGAATGTACCATGTAGAGATGGAAAAAAAAAATCTGCCTCGCCACGCCCCAAATGGGGCAAAAAAAACCAACCCCAACTAGGGATGGCAATTTGAACCGTCAAAACCAAAAATCGCGGTTAACCGAACCAAATGGGACGAAAAAAATCGAACCGATGATGCAATGAGACGGATATGATTTTTATTTTAATGAACCGGTTCATGGCGGTGTGGGTATGGTATTTACACCGTCGAACCGAAACCGAACCGATTACCCGCTAAAAAAAAATAATTAAATTGATTATTGGGCTTTACACTACTTTTCTATCTAGCCCCAAAACAAACCCCCCCCCCCCCCCATTATATCTACCTGACTCGGTCAACCCACTTATCATTAGCCCATAATAATAGTATTAGTATGACAATATATAAATGCAAACCCTATTCTCTACAAACCACAAACTCACACACGGCTCTTTTTATTGTTAATTTTTTCTAGTGTGTGTAGAAAATTCTACTTTTTCATCATACTCTAGAGTTTGTGCAATGTTTAGCGAGAAGGAAGCTGACGAAGAAGTACATTTTTTATTTAAATCTTAGTTAAGACCATTCTAAAATAGGTAGTATCGTTATATTCTCTACTTATATTTCTTATTTACTATATAGGAATCAACTTTGAGTGTTGATCTATGCTAGAAGACTTGTGGGGAAGAATGAATCAAATAAGTTCGATGCACAACAATTAAGAATGAATGAAAAGTTTAGTATTGTTATATTTATAATGTTGTTTGTTAAATTTGTATTTTACAATTGAAAATTGAGATAATATTTGCATTTTCGTTTGGAATATTATTTGATAATGTTTGCATTTTCATTTGGAATATTGTGTTTTTGTTTTCATTGACTTTTTTCATAAATTGTTTTATATCAATTTGACGTATGAACCTATAAAAAATAATTTATTTTCGTGGTTATTAACCGAACCGAACCGTGTCGAACCAAGATACGAATCGAATCGATTTACGTGGTTATGGTGCGATTATGGTATGGTAAATAAATTGGTGGTGCGGTTATGATTTTGGCCAAACCGACCCATAACCGAACCGTTGCCAACCCTAACCCCAACGGGTTGGTAGAGCGGGGTGGGGCGTAAGTCGCACGCAGTCTCGAGTCTCGGGGATAACGGCATATTTTTAATTTTAATGAGGAAAGAATGAAATATAAACGGGAGCTAAAATTAATTCCAAAAGGACAAAAATGCAACCCTAACCTAAAATTAATTAGTTTTGAGTATTATTTGCTTTAGATTTTAAAATTTTGAATTTATATTTTATTTTCTAATAATATCATAACTCGAAATTTTGAAACTGCAAAAAAAGGGGAGGGGGGGGGGGGGAAGAGGAG